>NW_005871098.1:5019716-5028713 GCF_000147115.1 Myotis lucifugus | reverse complement strand
AGGCCATTCATATGCAAAGCCTCTGTGCACAGTTGGGTGTGGCGGGGTCTCAGGGAATCAACAGGGCGGAGTGAACAGCTATGACTGATCATCATTTCTGTTCTTAAGAGGGCCCGGGTCTCAGTGTCCTGCGGAAATCGCTGCAAGCACCTTTGAGAGAAAGCAGCCCTCGAGTTCAGCCTGATGCCAGACAGTTCAGTTTCTCCCCGTATGTTTTTGGGCTTCCAGAGACTCCCCCGGAACTGGAGTTCAGGGCTGTTGGGAGCTTGTGTCTCCCTCCCAATTGAAAAAGAACCGTGTCTTCAGTTGCCAGCCCTTTCTCGTGTGCCTCCGTACCTCTGCACTTTACTTCCGCACCTCCTCTGAGCCTCAGTGTGCTTTTCTCTTTCCTTCTAATTGTAGAATTTCCACCCAGCCAGCCTTCCTGTGGTTTTGGATGATGTCCATTTTGTCTTTTAGTTGTATTTTTTAAGTGGTTGTGCGAGGCATCAATTTCAGGTGTTTACCTATGCCGTCATCTTGGTTTCTCCCCCTAAATGATAGCTTTGTTGGGTAAAGTAATCTTGGGTGTAGGTCCGTGCTATCCATCACTTTGAATATTTTTTGCCACTCCCTTCTGGCCTGCATAGTTTCTGTTGATAAATCAGCTGACAGTTGTATGGGTGCCCCCTTGTAGGTAACTAACTGCTTTTCTCTTGCTGCTTTTAAGATTCTTTGTCTTTAACCTTTGGCATTTTAATTATGATGTGTCTTGGTGTGTTCCTTTTTGGGTTCCTCTTGTTTGGGACTCTGTGCTTCCTGTCTATGTCCATAGGTAATGTGTATATTCATATAAGACTTGTAAGTCTAGCCGAAACCGGATTGGCTCAGTGGATAGAGCGTCGGCCTGCGGACTGAAAGGTCCCAGGTTCGATTCCAGTCAAGGGCATGTACCTGGGTTGCGGGCACATCCCCAGTAGGAGATGTGCAGGAGGCAGCTGATCGATGTTTCTCTCTCATCGATGTTTCTAACTCTCTATCTCTCTCCCTTCCTCTCTGTACAAAATCAATAAAATATATTAAAAAAAAAAAAAGACTTGTAAGTCTATTTCTTTCACCAGGTAGTGGAAGTTTTCTCTCATTATTTCTTAAAATAGGTTTTCAATCTCTTACTCTCTCTCTTTTCCTCCTGCACCCCCATAATGCGACTATTGGTAGGCTTGAAGTTGTCGCAGAGACTCCTTACACTGTCTTCATATTTTTGTATTCTTTTCTCTTTTTGCTCTTCTGATTGTGTGTTTTTTGCTTCCTCAAATTTCGAATCATTGATTTGATTCTCGGAATTCTCTACTGTTGAATTCCTGTAAATTATTCGTTATTTTAGTTAATGTATGCTTAATTTCTGACTGATCGTTTTCTATCTTTGGCATTCTCATGCCAAAAATTGAATAATCTTATATCCGTGGTTTTGAACTCTGTATCCATTAGTTTGCTTTCGTCCATTTCTTTCATTTGTGACATGTTTCTTTGTCTCTGCATTTTTGCCAGTTCCCTGTGTTTGTTTCTATGTATTGGGTAGAGCTGCTATGTCTCCTGGAGTTGGTAGAGTGGCCTTGTGTAGTAGGTATCCCGTGGGGCTCAGTGGCTCAGCCTCCCAGTCTCCTGAGCTGGGCACTCTAGGTGCACCCCTTTGTGGCTTGTGTGCAGAGTCTTGTTGTAGTTGAGACTTGATTGCTGTTGGCGTCACTGGGAGGAATTGACCTCAAGGCCAGTTGGCTGTGAGGACCAGTTGCAACTACAGTGGAAGAGCTGCTGTGCATGATAAAACCCTATGGAGCAGGACTTGCTTCAGTGGGGCTATGGTGCTCACTCAGTCTGCCCTTGAGTGTGTTGATTGTGGATGTGTAGAGCTGTAATCTGGTATGGTCTGAAGCTGTCCACCAGGTACACTGGCTCTTGGGTCTGCAGGAAGGTGCAAAGTCAGCCACTGCCCGGGGCCACCTGGCAGGAGCAGCAGAGAGATATGCAGACTTCTTCTATTTGTATTGGATTTGGAAGTGCCCAGGTGAGACCCAGCTTTGAACCAAAGCAGGCTGATGCTGGTGCCAGTGCCAGGTCATGGGCCTTTTACTGATAGGTATGGGCCATGCTGACACCAGCTGCAGCTTGTTTGAAAGATTTTTAGGAAAGCCTGAAGCCTAAACCAGGACAGAACATTCATATGTAAAGGCTGCTGCAAACAGCTTGGGTGGAGCTGCAAATTGGATGGGGTGGGGTCTCAGTGAATCACCAGGGCAGAGCAAACACATTTGCTCCAGGTTTATGGGGACTCCAGGATATGGTTGCCAAGCCAATCACCCCTGGGACAGGGGAGGTCTAGGCATAGGAACAATGACCCCTGAAAGCCATCTCCGAGTTCCTGCCCCATGCCAGACAATCCAGTTCCTCCCCATATGCTTCTGGGTCCCTCAACGCTTCCTGGCACTGGAGCTCAGAGGAAGCAAATCTGCGTAAATTTGTACCTGGCTCTTTAAGTGGGACACCTGTGTCTCTGGCAGCCTCCATGTCCCGCTGCTACAATTCCAACCGGTTTTTACAGCCCGAAGTTACGGGGACTTTTCTTCCCAGCTCTGGGGCCCTGGGTGGGGGTCTGGTGTGGGGCTGGGACCTCTTGCTCCTCACAGCAGCCTCTTCAGGGACGATCTCCCTCTGGGTTAAAAATATACTATATAAAAACTGTCAAAATATACTATATAAGACCATAGTAATTATACCAGTAATATTATCCCGGGAATAGGATAAAGAGAGATCAATGGCCCTAGCTGGTTTGTTACTTTGTTATTCAAGTTTTCATAGTATCTCTGCTGAGTATTTTCATATATCTTGTAAGTACTCAGCTTTTTCACATTTCAAATATGAAACATATTTTTAGCTCAGGCAAAAAATGAATATCACTTTTATTCTTTTCAGAGGAAACCACCACCAATGGTTTAACATATGCTATTCAAAGACAAACTGACTCTTAGGTGAACACAAATTAAGGCAGTCTGGATCACAAATACGGCCTGCTTTAAAATCAGGACTGTGATTTACAACACGGAGGAACAGTGTATTGCAGGGAAATTCAACACTCTCCTGAATACCTGGCAGGACTAAGGCGAGCCAGGCTGAAGAGTAGAAGAATCGAAAGACCTTTACTACTGCAAATTTTTTCGCCTTTTAACTAAGAAACCAATTATTTTTTCTTTTTCTTCTTTTTCCGTCACCTGATTTTACCCTTTTAATTACTACATTTTTATTTTCAACCATTATTATTACTGCTATCATTTAACCATTTTTTAAAGCGCCATTTCATTTTCTCTCTCTTTTTTTTTTTTTATTTTTATTTTGGGAGTAGTGTTCTCCATTCTATTTTCATCATTCCTTTAGCATCAATTTTCCCTACCTCAATTTTACCTCTATGCTAAAACCCTCTTCCTCACTTTTCCCCTTATGGTGTCCTGTTTCTCTTACCCTATTCCTGCTTTAGATTTTCCCTATTCCGTCTTTTTACCCCCTGTCTAATTTCACCCTACTTATATATCCTATTTCCAATCCACCGCTCTAAATCCTTATACACCTATACCTTATCCTTCCTCACTATCCAAATATTTTTTTTCTCTTATCTTTCTATTGTTGTCTTGCTGTTTGCTTGATTGTTGAATATATTGGTTTTTTTGTTTGTTTGTTTGTCTGTGGTTTTTTTTTTTTTTTTTTTGGCTCGTTTTGTTTTGTGTTTTTTTTTTTTTCTTTTTTAGGACTGGTTGTGAGGTTGTTTTTCTTTTTCTTTTTCTTTTTTTCTGCAGGTTTTTCCCCTCCCTGCCCTACCCCACCCCCTGGCTATTTTTGTGCTTCTGTTTTCCCTTGCCTCTCTTGATATCATTGGTTGTTTGTAGTTTGCATTCATCTCCAGGGATCTGTTGCTGGAAGTTGTTGGGATTAGTGGCAGTTCTATTGGAGTTTTCTCCTCATACAAATAGTCTCTCCCCCTCTTCTACTTCATTTTCTCTTTTCGCTATTTTTTCCCCCTCTTTTTTTCCCAATTTCATTTTTGTGCTTGTTTTTTGGTTTTTTTTCTTTTCTTTTCCTTTTTCTCTTTTATCTTTTTCTCTTCTTTCCTCCTTATCCCCTAATTTTCTTAATTCGAGTGATCACCTTTATTTGGGGTTAATAATATTGTGAATATATTTGTGTTCAGTGCCTGGTACGTTGTCCCTTGTTGTGTTGTATTTTGTGCCTTTAAATCAACGCAGCAGATCCAAGCAACAGAGCCTCCTGATCAACACACCCTCTGTCTGAGGAACAGCAGCTGTACGTGAAGCCTCCCCCCACCAGCCAGAAGAGCCACCACAGCTGTGAAAGGCACCCACCAGAGGAGCTGCTGCCAACTGAGGAGCAGCTGCTACCGCAACCACCCAAGGAGCAACCACAGCCCAAGGAGCCACTGCCACCCAGGGAGCAGCCACTGAACGACTCAACATCTAGATATGTCAGTGAGATCAAACATGGGCAGGCAAAGAAACCCCCGAAGGAAAGAAAAGGAGGACTCGCCAGAAAAGCAGCTAAGTGAGACAGAGGCATGCAACATGACGGAAAAAGAATTCAGAATAAGGGTCCTAGCATGCATAAACCGGATGGAGGAAAAAATCAACAACATATGCAAGAAGCAAGATGAAACAGATGAAAAAATCAACTACTTATGCAAGAAGCAAGAAGAAACCGATGAAAAAATCAATAACATATGCAAGACCCAAGAAGAAATGAAGAGCGATATAGCTGCAATAAAAAACACCATTGAAAGTATCAACAGTAGACTAGGAGAAGCGGAGGACCAAATTAGTGAATTAGAAGACAAGGAAGCAAAACACACCCAAACTGTACTGCAATTGGAGAAAAAATTAAAAGACAGGAGGAGAGCCTAAGGGAGCTTTGGGACAACATGAAACGAAACAACATACAAATAATAGGGGTGCCAGAACAACAGAAAGATGAACAAGGATTAGAAAACCTAATCGAAGAAATATCATAAAACTTCCCTGAGGTGGGGAAGAAAAAAGTCACACAAGCACAGAGAGTCCCAAACAAGGTGAACCCGAAAAGACCCACACCAAGACACATCATAATTACCATGGCAAATGTTCTGGACAAAGAGAGAATCTTACAGGCTGCAAGAGAGAGACGGAAAGTTACATACAAGGGATCTCCCATTAGATTATCAAATGATTTCTCAACAGAAACACATCAGGCCAGAAAAGAATGGACAGAAATTTACAAAGTGATGCAAAGCAAAGGACTGAATCCAAGAATACTCTATCCAGCAAGGCTATCATTCAAAATTGAAGGGGAAATAAGAAGCTTCACAGACAAAAAAAGTCTGAGGGACTTTATCACCACCAAGCCAGCAATGCAAGAAATGCTAAAGGGGCTGGTGCAAAAAGAAATAAAAAGCTCAGAAAGAAAACAGCCACACAAAAAAAGAAATGGCTACAAACAAGTACCTTTCAATAATAACTTTAAACGTAAATGGACTAAATGCTCCAACCAAAAGACATTGAGTGGCTGAATGGATAAAAAAACATGACCCATACATCTGCTGTCTACAAGAGACCCACCTCATTAGAAGGGACTCACACAGACTGAAAGTGAAGGGATGGAAAAACATCTTTCAGGCAATGGAAAGGAAAAGAAAGCTGGGGTAGCAATACTTATATCGGACAAAATAGACCTCAAAGTGAAGGCCATAACCAGAGATAAGGAAGACCACTTCATAATACTAAAGGGATCAATACAACAAGAGGATATAACCCTGATAAACATATATGCACCCAATGCAGGAGTACCCAAATACATAAAAAAACTCCTGGAAGATATCAAAGGAGAGATCGACAACAATACAGTCATAGTAGGGGACTTTAATACACCACTGACATCACTGGATAAGTTCTCTAGACAAACAATCAGCAAAGAAATAGCAATCCTAAATGACTCACTAGATCTGATGGACTTAATTGACATCTTCAGAACACTTCACCCCAAAGCTGCAGAATATACATTCTACTCAAGTGCTCATGGGACAGATTCAAAAATAGACCACATATTGGGTCACAAGCAAAGTCTCCCCAAATTCAAGAAGATTAAAATCATAAAAAGCATCTTCTCAGACCACGATGGCATAACATTAGAAATAAACTACAATAAAAACAACCCAAAATACTCAAACACTTGGAAGCTGAATAGCATGTTATTAAATATTGATTGGGTTACCAATGAGATCAAAGAAGAAATTAAAAACATCCTGGAAACTAATGAAATGAAAACACAACAATCCAAAACCTATGGGACAATGAAATCAGTCCTGAGAGGGAAGTTTATAGCTCTACAGGCCTATCTCAAAAAACAAGACAAAATGGTAATAAATCATCTAACTCGACAACTCAAAGAATTAGAAAGAGAGCAACAAGAAAAGCCCAGAGTGAGCAGAAGGAAGGAGATAATAAAGATTAGAGCAGAAATAAATGACATAGAGACCAAAAAAACAATACGGAAAATCAATGAAACCAAGAGCTGGTTCTTTGAAAGGATAAACCTCTAGCCAGGCTCACCAAGAAGCAAAGAGAGAGGACCCAAATAAACAAAATCAGAAATGATAGAGGCGAAATAACAACAGACCCCACAGAAATACAAATGATTGTTAAAAAATACTATGGACAGCTCTACTCCAACAAACTAGACAACCTGCAGGAAATGGACAAATTCCTAGAAAAATACAACATTCCAAAACTCAATCAGGAAGAATCTAAAAATCTCAATAGGCCAATAACTATGGAAGAAATTGAAGCAGTCATCAAAAAGCTTCCAGCAAACAAAAGCCCAGGACCAGACGGCTTCACAGGGGAGTTTTACCAAACATTCAAGGAAGAACTAAAACCTACCCCTCTCAGACTACTACAAAAAATTCAAGGGGAAGGAACACTTCCAAGCTCATTCTATGAAGCCAGCATCACCCTAATACCAAAACCAGGTAAAGACAACACAATGAAAGAGAATTACAGGCCAATATCCCTCATGAACATAGATGCCAAAATCCTCAACAAAATCTTAGCATCGGATCCAGCAGTACATCAGAAAGATCATACACCATGACCAAGTAGGATTTATCCCAGGGATGCAAGGATGGTACAATATCCGCAAATCAATAAACGTGATACATCACATAAACAAATTGAAAGAAAAAAACCACATGGTCATATCAATCGATGCAGAAAAAGCATTTGACAAAATCCAACACCCATTTTTGATAAAAACTCTCAGCAAGGTGGGAATAGAAGGATCACACCTCAACATAATAAAAGCCATATATGACAGGCCCACAGCCAACATCATACTCAATGGACAAAAACTAACACCATTTCCCCTAAGAACAGGAACAAGACAGGGATGCCCACTCTCACCACTCCTGTTCAACATAGTCCTGGAAGTTTTAGCCATTGCAATTAGACAAGAAGAAGAAATAAAAGGCATCCAAATTGGAAAAGAGGAAGTAAAACTGTCCTTATTTGCAGACGACATGATATACATACAAAACCCTAGAGACTCCATCAAAAAGCTACTAGACTTAATACATGAATTTGGCAATGTAGCAGGATACAAAATTAACCCCAAGAAATCTGAGGCATTTCTATACACCAATAGTGAACTTTCAGAAAGAGAGATTAGAAAAACAATCCCATTTACCATCACACCAAAAAAATTAAGATACCTAGAAATAAACTTAACTAAAGAGGTAAAAGACCTCTACTCAGAAAACTACAGGATGTTGAAAAAAGAGATAGAGGAAGACATAAACAGATGGAAGAACATACCATGTTCATGGATTGGTAGAATCAACATCATTAAAATGTCCATAGTACCCAAAGCAATCTATAAATTCAACGCACTTCCCATCAAAATACCAACGGCATACTTCACAGATCTAGAACGAACTCTCCAAAAATTCATCTGGAATAAAAAAAGATCCTGAATAGCTGCAGCGATCCTGAGAAAGAACAAAGTAGATGGGATCTCAATACCAGATATCAAGCTGTATTACAAAGCCACTGTTCTCAAAACTTCCTGGTACTGGCACAAGAACAGGCATATAGATCAATGGAATAGAATAGAGAACCCAGAAATTGGCCCGAACCAATATGCTCAATTAATATTTGACAAAGGAGGAAAGAACATTCAATGGAGCCAAGAAAGTCTCTTCAATAAGTGGTGTTGGGAAAATTGGACAGATATATGCAAGAAAATGAAACTAGACCACCAACTTACACCATATACAAAAATAAACTCAAAATCGATAAAGGACTTAAATGTACGACAGGAAACCATAAAAATTCTAGAGGAATCCAAAGGCAACAAAATCTCAGACATATGCTGAAGCAATTTCTTCACTGATACAGCTCCTAGGGCACTTGAAACTAAAGAGAAAATGAACAAATGGGACTATATCAAAATAAAAAGCTTCTGCACAGCAAAAGAAACCATCAACAAAACAACGAGAAAACCCACTGTGTGGGAAAACATATTTGCCAACTTCATATCTGATAAGGGCCTAATCTCCAAAATTTATAGGGAACTCATACAACTTAACAAAAGGAAGATAAACAATCCAATCAAAAAATGGGCAAAGGACCTAAATAGACACCTTTCAAAAGAGGACATTCAGAAAGCCAAGAGACATATGAAAACATGCTCAAAGTCGCTAATCATCCGAGAGATGCAAATCAAAACAACAATGAGGTACCATCTCACACCTGTCAGAATGGCTATCATCAACAAATCAACAAACGACAAGTGCTGGAGAGGATGTGGAGAAAAAGGAACACTTGTGCAAAAAAAAAAAAAAAAATCCAACTTCAAGAACCTATCCCGGGGGCTGGTGAATGTGGCTAACCAAGCTGACCCACAATAAGGACGTCAGAGATCTGTTTGTGG
>NW_005871098.1:5000278-5019616 GCF_000147115.1 Myotis lucifugus | reverse complement strand
GAACCCATTAGAAAGGATATATGCACCCCCTATGTTCATAGCAGCACAATTCCACCATAGCTAAGATCCTGGAAACAGCCTAAGTGCCCATCAGTAGATGAATGGATTAGAAAACTGTGGTACATCTACACGATGGAATACTATGCTGCTGTAAAAAAGAAAGGAACTCTTACCATTTGCAACAGCATGGATGGAACTGGAGAGCATTATGCTAAGTGAAATAAGCCAGTCAATGAAGGAAAAATACCACATGATCTCACTCATTCATGGATAATAGAGACCATTATAAACTTTTGAACAATAATAGATACAGAGGCAGAGCTGCCTCAAATAGATTGTCAAACTGCAGCGGGAAGGCCGGGGAGGGTTGGGGGGCAGGAGGGAGGGGGGTGAGAGATCAACCGAAGGACTTGTGTGCATGCATATAAGCATAACCAATGGACATAGACACTGGGGGGTAGGGGAGTTCAGGGGATTGTCAAGGGCGGGGGAAAAAAGGACACATATGTAATACCCTTTGTAGGAGCCCGGAAAAAATGGCGACATAGGTAAGCACTGGAGACCGCTGCCGCAAACAACCACTTCAAAAATACAACTAGAAGACGGAGCGGACATCACCCAGAACCACAGGAGGGCTGGCTGAGGAGAGACTCTTCAGCTAGAAGGAAAGACGGCAGCGTCCCGAGGCTCAGAGGAGGCGCAGTGTGGAAAATTTAAAGGTGCGGACGTGCACGCGAAAAGCGGGCTGGTGGCTGAGGGCGCGGTTGTCGTTTTCGGTCGGGAGTGAGTCTCAGACTTTGGGCTCCAGATCCGGGCGAGTCTCTAGGGACTCAGACTCAGACGGGAGAAGTGGGATTGTCCGGCATCAGTTGGAACCTAAGGGCAGCTTTCTCTCTGAAGTTTGCAGCGGCTGCCGGGGTTCTGTGAAGCAGAGCCTCTGGGAACGGGACTGAGAGCAGCCATAACTGCTCCCTCCGCCCGCCCTGCTGATCCCGTGCGACCCGCCCCGCCCAAGCCCTGTGCAGAGCCATTTGCCAGATCGCCTCAGGCAAAGGCTAGATTAGCACCTCCCCAGAGGACAGAACTTTTCCCGGGCAGACACAGGTGATTCTCACAGCCAGTCGGCCTGGTGGGCAAATCCCTCTAGTATTAACTACAACAATCAAAGCTTAACTAGAACAAGACTGCACACAAAGACCACAAGGGGGTGCACCAAGAAAGCATAAAAAATGCGGAGACAAAAAAACATGACAGAAATGGAGGATATGGAGCTAAAAAATGCAATTTTGAGGGCTTGCAATAAACTTGTTGAGAGCCTCACGAAAACTAATGAGACCCTCGATGCTACGATAAAGAAACTAGAAATTAAGCATACACGGACTGAAATAAAGAATATTATACCCAATAGCAGACCAGAGGAGCGCAAGAATCAAGTCAAAGATTTGAAATGCGAAGAAGCAAAAAACACCCAACCGGAAAAGCAAAATGAAAAAAGAATCTGAAAATATGAAGACAGTGTAAGGAGCCTCTGGGACACCTTCAAGCGCACTAATATCAGAATAATAGGGGTGCCAGAAGATGAGAGACAGCAAGATATTGAAAACCTATTTGAAGAAATAATGGCAGAAAACTTCCCCCACCTGGTGAAAGAAATGGACTTACAGGTCCAAGAAGCGCAGAGAACCCCAAACAAAAGGAATCCAAAGAGGACCACACCAAGACACATCATAATTAAAATGCCAAGAGCAAAAGACAAAGAGAGAATCTTAAAAGCAGCAAGAGAAAGATACTCAATTACCTACAAGGGAATACCCATACGACTGTCAGCTGATTTCTCAACAGAAACTTTGCAGGCCAGAAGGGAATGGCAAGAAATATTCAAAGTACTGAATACCAAGAACCTACAACCAAGATTACTTTATCCAGCAAAGCTATCATTCAGAATTGAAGGTCCGATAAAGAGCTTCACAGATAAGGAAAAGCTAAAGGACTTCATCACCACTAAACCAGTATTATACGTAATACCCTTTGTAATACTTTAAGCAATAAAAAAATTTAAAAAAAAAAATAAATAAACAAATCCCTTTCTCTATATTTACATACATTCATACTTAACGTATACCTCTAGGGTGGGAGCCGGATGAAGGAGGGCACAAGGTGGGGAAATGGGGGGCATCTGTAATACTCTCAACAATAAAAATAAATTTAAAAATTTTTCTGGGATCATACTTTATTATTTTGCAACATGCTATCTTCCCCCTTAACAGTATATATTAGAGACTTTCCTATATGTACATTTAGATCAAACCTATTCTTTTGTTTTCTGTTGTGGTAAGATATACATAATGTAGCATTTAAAATAATAAAAAGTATTTTTAAGTGTGCAATTCAGTGATAGTGAGTACATTCACATTATTGTTGCAGTCATAATCACCATCCATCTTTAGAACTTTTTCATCTCACACTGAGACTCTATACCCATTAAACCTCACTCATGATTCCTTCCTATTCCCCCCCTGGCAACCACCCTTCTACTTCCTGTCTCTGAATTTGACTACTCTACAAACCCATTCTTTTTAATGCCTACATATAGATACATCATAATTTCTTTAACCAGTCCCATTTATTTGCTAATAAAAACAGTGCCATAATGAGCATTATATTATATGCATCTGTGCATATATACAAATATTTCTTCAAGATACGTTAAGAAATAGAATTATGGAATTATTATTTTTATTAGATAACTTTCATGTTGTTTTCAAAGTAGACTTTATGATATATGAGAATTATGTAAATTTATTCTTATGTGATGGTCAAAAAAGTACCCTTTAATTTGCATTTACCTAAGACCTTGAGGACATTTCACATATCTGTTGTTTGTTAATATTTTTTCTGTGACTTGCTTGTTTATATCTTTTGCCTAGTTTTCAAAAAGTACAAATACAGTTTTATACTATAAAAAAATTTCTTCATACATTCTGATTTTAAATGTTTTGTTATATATATTGAACATGATTTATCCCAGACTTTTGCTTATCTTTGAACTTTAAGTGTTGTTTTTTTTGTCATGAGAAAGTCTTAAAATTTTTATGATTAAAACATGTCAGCCTCTTTCTTTATATCGTCCAGACTTTAAGGTCTTAATTAGAACAGAAGGCTTTATTTTCAAATTTTAAAACTGAATCTCTTAACATTTACCTCTGATTTGTTTGAAATATTGTTTTTTATTTATGATTAATGATATGATTCTAATTTTATTCTTTTTTCAAATGAAGACTCATTTGCTTCATTATCATTTATTTTGAAAAGCCCATGCTTTTTTTTCTTTTGATTTGAAATTTCACTTTTATCATACATACTACATGGGTCTCTTATGGACTCTCTTCTGTTCCATTGATCTCCCTCTCTCTCTCTTTTTTTTTCTCATTGATTTCAGAGAGGAAGGGAGAGGGAGAGAGGGGTAGAAATATCAATGATGAGAGAGAATCATCAATTGGCTGCCTCCTGCACGCCCCCCCTATTGGGGATTGAGCCCGCAACCCAGGCATGTACCCTTGACCAGAATTGAAACCGAGACCCTTCAGTCTGCAGGCTGATGCTCTATCCACTGAGCCAAACCAGCTTGGGCCATTGATCTTTTTATCCTATTGCTGGGACAATATTACTGGTATAATTACTATGGTTTTATATAGAACTAGTGACCCGGTGCACGATATTTGTGCATGGGGGGGTGGGGGCGTTCCCTCAGCTCAGCCTGCACCCTCTCCAATCGGACATCCCTCATGCAATCTGGGACCACTGGCTCCTAACCACTCACCTACCTGCCTGCCTGATTGCCCCTAATCAGCGGTTCTCAACCTGTGGGTCGCGACCATCGGAAAAGACATATAGCATATCAGATATTTACATTATGATTCATAACAGTAGCAAAATTACAGTTATGAAGTAGGAACAAAAATAATTTTATGGTTGGGGTCACCACAACATGAAGAACTGTATTAAAGGGTTGCGGCATTAGGAAGGTTGAGAACCACTGACCCCTCTGCCTGCCTGACTGATCGCCCCTAACTGCCTCTGCCCCCCTGGTTGCCTCCAACTGCCCTCCCCTGCCGGCCTGATCTCGCCCCCAACTGCCCTCCCCTGCTGGCCTGATCTCGCCCCCAACTACCTCTGCCTCAGCCCCCACCACCATGGCTTTGTCCAGAAGGAAGTCGGATATCCGGAAGATGACCAGTCGACCCGGTCTAATTAGCATATTACCCTTTTATTAATATAGATAGATTATATAGGATAGGATTGCTTAAGTGGGGGGAAAAGCCTTTTTCAGCAGGAGGAGATGCTCTTGGCAGACAAAAACACATAATCCCCTATATCTGGACTGATAGCCAGCCATATGCACTATACTGCCAAACCAGTTATTAAAAAATTGAACCGCTTTCTTACACCTTACACCAAACAGCTGTTGCCCTTAAAACCCCTCGTCAGCCCCCACCTTAGGTTCTGCCTTTGCAGTTCACCCAGATTAGGTTCTGATTGGTCAGTTTCTATGCCAGTCAGCGTTTCCAGGCCTATCTCAGGTCTAATCAGAGAGGTGGGGCTGATCAGCAGCCACCCCAGGCTGCTGGCAAGCTGGCTGAACTTCTGACCTCTCGAAGAGCGAGAGAGAGGCGTAGCTGCTGGCAAGGCCTGGAGAGAGAGGCAAGGGCTGATCAGCAGCTGCCACAGAGGCTGCAGATCAGACCCTGCTTCTCTCTCTGGGCCTCACCAGCACCCACGGCAGCTGCTGATCAGCCCCGCCTCTCTCTCTCTCCAAGAGGTCAGCAGTTCAGCCCACTCACCTGTTCGCGCCCACCCGAGCCTGCTGCATGCACAGCCTGGCATTCAGTCATCCCTTTTGTCGTTTTGGATGTTACAGACCCTGACTCTTTATATAAATAGGTATTTTGACAGATAGTGGGGCAAAGTGCTCACATTATCCTTCATTGTGAATATTTTATTGGTTATTACTATCACTCCTAAATTGCACTTTGGGTTTAGGTTACCAAATCTCATTTAAGAAATCTTGTTTGGGATTTATTGAATTTATGATTAATTTGATATCTTGATAACTATCTTTTTAATAAAGAATGTTCCTATACAGGAACTTAGGTGGTATCTCCTAAGTACATTCACATCATTAAAATTTTTTTATGTATCTCAATACATAATAACTTTAGTTATTACAGTAACCAAAACATCTAATAGTGTTGGACAGCAGTAGTGATAGTAACAATTTTTCACTTGTTTCTGTCTCTGTTGGAAATGCTTTTGTTTTATATGAAATATGTTGTTTTGGGGAAGTTTCTAGTAGATGCCCTTAATGTGGTTGAGGACATTTATTTCTAGGTAAATGTGGATTTTCTTTTATCAGGAATAAATGTTGAATTTTATCAAGTGTTTCTTAAGCATCTGTTGAGATATTCACTTTTCTTTAATTTTTTCATGTTATGAATTATACCAGATAAAGGCTCATTCTTGCATTTCTGAGAAAATATCATTTAGCTTTTAAAATATAATGATACATTTATTTTTGCTATTATTCCACTTACAGAGCTGCCTTTAAAGTTTGTTTTTTGTGTGTGCTGTCTTATTTGATGATGGGGTTTTAAGATGTAACATATCTTTATGGCCATATTCTTTGTATCAGAAAACCATATTGAGTGATAAGGGAATGCAATCTCATCTCTAGTTATTATATTACTAGAGGCCAGTTGCATGAAGAGATTCATGCAATAGGCCTTCCCTTCCCCTGGCTGCCGGCACTGGTTTTCCTCTGGCACCTGGGACCCAGGCCTTCGCTCCGGCTGGAGCCTTCAGTCTTCATGGCTCTGGCCAGAGCCTTCAGTCTTCGCTCCTCCACTTCGCACCTATGTATGCAAATTAACCGCCATCTTTGTTGGGTTAATTTGCATACTCTCCTGATTGGCTGGTGCATATAGCTGAGGGACGGTCAATTTACATGTTTGTCTATTATTAGGTAAGATGTTCTAAATATGCTCACTGTATATTCAGGTAAAAGGTGGAACTAAATAGTTTCTAATAGGTTATTATTGACCTGTTGTTTTTTTAAATCCCCACCTGAGGATATTTTTCCATTGATTTTTAGAGAGAGTAGACAAGAGAGAGAGAAAGACAGAGAGAAATATTGATGTGAGAGAAACACATGGATTGGTTGCTTCCAGCACACCCTGACCAGGGCCTAGGCTGGGAAGAAAGGAGCCTGCAATCAGGGTATGTGCCTTTGACCCAATTGAACCTGGGTCCCTTCGGTCCGCAGGCTGACACTTTATCCATTGAGCCAAATCATCTAGGGCTTATTGACCATTTTTGAAAGCTACACAATACTACAAGAATGTAGATCTACATTTTCATATTCTCAAGTTTTCATTTTTTTTAATTAAATTTATTGGGGTGACATTGGTCAACATGAACATATAGGTTTCAGGTGTGGGTTTCTATGTTATAAGATCTGTATGTTAAAGATTTTAAATATTGTGACCTAACAAATACTTAACCAATTTACCTTTTTCTTTTTCTTTAAAGTTTATTGTGAAGGACTCTGTTGAAGAAAATATGCTGAAAATACAAAATACAAAGAGAGAACTTGCAGCTGGAGCCTTTGGAACAAAAAAAACAAATGCCAGTGAAGTGAAACAAGCTAAAATTAATGAAATTAAAACTTTAATTGATTTATAATTTGTGGGATTTTGGTAAGATTGGTTTGATCAGATATATAGTTGTTTTAGAAATGAGAAAAATACAGTTTTAGAAATGAGATCTCATGAATATATCTTCTAGAAGGGGCATGTTTTTTTTGTCAGTGAAGTAGTATTACTGATACATAATCTCTTCTATATATGAACCTATATTTTAATGATATTTCAAATAGCAGTAAGTTCTGTTATATACTGTGGCCTAAAAGAATTTTTTTGAGAAAAAAAGTTACTTTGTTATTCAAGTTTTCATAGTATCTCTGCTGAGTATTTTCATATATCTTGCAAGTACTCAGCTTTTTCATATTTCAAATAAGGTAAAACCTTTTATACTTTTGACCAAATAAAGAGTTATTTTCTATGTTGGACACATTTGGTTTTCCATCAATCCTCCTGTTTGTGATGCAATGGGATTCAACAGTCCTTGTAAACTATTCATATATACACAGTCTATAGAAAAGATTGGTTTTATTGGACTTTCAAAGACCATATTTGCATTCCAGAACCAAACCTTAAAATGAGAGACCAAAGTCCAAGTTAGTAATTTACTTATAATTTTTTTTTACAGTTTCATTGAGATATAATTCATATAAGTGATTTGCAGTTTTATGTTCATGAAAAAGATTAGGGACTGTGTTAGAGTACTGTGTTCTCCATTTTAGTCAGGTACTATTCATTGCTTAAATGTAACTTGATGTGTTAGTGTGTAAATATGGTCTGTGGGGGTGAAAGGGAGCAAATTCTACCCAATTTGATTTAAATTATGGAATTGCTGAATAGATATTTCTATATATAGATAACTTTTATTTATGTAGGTTTTTTAAAAAAATAACTTTATACATTTTTATAATTCAGAAGACTACTATATGTGAGAGGTATAATACCTAGATGGAAGTTGGACTGGATGACCTCCAAAATAATTTTGACTCTTAAAGACATCTTGGTCCTGAAAGGAAAAATGTCTTTGTTATTGTGTTTAGAATCAGAATTTGTGTTTGGACCTTCAGTAATTCATCCTTCCATCTATCTACAGAATTTATCATCTTTCTGTTACTTTTCTGTTAGTCAAACTCACAGTAGTTGCCATAGAATTCTAGATGATTCTTTGAATCACATTTAAAATACATAAGCTATAATTCAGCAATCAGATTAGGCAATCAGTGTTGTTTTTCCCTTAAGGGAAACTTTTTTTTTTAATTCAAAGAAAGAAGAGATTAATTACTCTAATAGGAGAAGCTTTATGTTTGATGATCCAGACTAGAGAACACCTTATATTTTACTTGTAGTGTTAGAAGTGACTTGACTGAAAGATAGGAAATTGAGGCAATGTTGTGTTCTGGGGCACACATCTAAGGTTTATGCTAAATCTATTAACAGCTAAGTCCTCTCTTTCCTGTGTCCTGTCTCTTGCTTCAAGGAAACAGTGAGTTAGATTGCAAGAAATTTTCCAGTTTCTTTTCTCTTTGGCAGTAGGTGAGGTAGGGCTGATGAAAAGGATCAGCAGACCTTTCTACAGGGACAAAAGTGGACAGGGACACTAGCATTAAGGAGCAATGGGGAAGTTCTGTACATTATGGGACTAGCTTTACACAAAAAATTGGGTGGATCAAAATCTCATCAAATACAGTAAGTGGATTCTCTATATACCAGTTCTTCAGAGAGAGTAAATATAAAAGGAGCCAACAAAAAAACAATACAGCCTAACTCTTCTGGCTTACAAAAGTAAAGTCTTGCAAGCTCACTATAGAGGTGAAGACTGCTTGCTTCTTTACCCAGACATTTACATACTTGTGTTTTTAAACACATTCATAATAAATTTGGCGAGTCATTTAAAAATACCTTTCTATTTTTGTATAGTTCTATTAAATGGTGTTAAGTAAAAAAACAAGTTTAATCCATCCTAAGAAAATATGTAAACCACTGGAATGAAAAGTTCACATTATGCTATGTTGTTAATTGTTTCATTATTATGTAGAATAATAGCCTTAGAAGTATCTTGAAGGCATTGTATTCCCACTTGTGGTTCAAACTGAATTTTGTTTTAAATCTAAAATCAATAAAAGTTTCAAAAATTTATTCGCTTCCTCAGTGCCATAATTTTAATGACTTTTTCTTTAAAGAAAATTTAATCTTTCATAAATATCACACTTCTATGAAGATGTCTATATTACTATATTAGTTGAGTTTCTTGCTTAGAAATCAGTGTATATAATTTTTAACTTTATGTTAAATGTCTTGATATTCTAAAATATTGGTTCTAATTATTTTTTTACCTATGATAATACCTATGTATAGTGGTGTTACTAAATAATACACACTGCATTATAGATTTTGCTCTATTACAGCTCTAGGATTGGAAATAGTTAATCAAGAAAATGATCTTCTGTTTATTATCAGTGAAATTATCCTCCAACAGTGTCTGTTTTCTGTTAGGGGACACCAAAGACATTGGTATATTTATTTATTTATTTATTTATTTATCATACTTGCCACAGTTCTATTCATTGGGATTTGGAAGATTCACCAAAATTATGAAGACAATTTTATGTTTGGCTCCTTAAAAGGAACTCAGATGTTTAACCTTAAGTTTTTAAGTATATTAACTTTAAAATGTTTGCAAAATATGTAATATAACAGCTTACCCTCATTTAATTCATTATTGAGTATATAGTAACATTTCTTACATGTTCTACATTGTGGATTTGGTACCTAGTTTGTGTGGTACTTCTGAATAAAAAAGCTAAAAATACTAGTAGCTATGAAGGACTGCTTCCCTGCCATCTTTCCAGTGGCCTGGAAACCTGTAAGCAGGCATAATGTTTTCTTTCATGTTGATATATTTGCACTTATTGTGTAGTAATGAGGGGGAGCAGTCTTCTATAGAAAGCCATGATAATTTACTCCTTATATATATATTCACTCCTTTTGTGTGATTTCTTATTCCCAATCAGATCTTTTAATGGTAAAAATGGGATATTTTTTTCTCTATGTTCTCCCTACTCAACCTTCCTGATCAAGAATGGTCTGACAAATTTAAACCCATTTCTACTTTTAAATTTATAAATTAATTTCCATATGAAAATATAACTTTAATAACATATATAATTTAATGTCTGTGGCACAGGCCACCTCCATTAACTTGAACCAGGTATCCAAAACTTTATACTAACGAGGCTGCACTGGGACCTCCACATTTTGAGCAGATGTCAAAGTGACTTATTAAGCTGGTGGATGAAACAGATTCTAGGGCATGTCTTGGCACATTTGAAACCCAGTCTAGACTATTTTAAGAGGGTATTCAATGTGATCAGAAGTGATATTAAGAGTCATCAAAGAGGTATATTGTTAAATATATGTTCTATTTCCTAGAGCAGAGATAATGGTCTAATGTCTTAGGAAGGTTTTCATTAAGTCTGCTGTCTTTTTAGCATTATAGTTTATTAAAAATAAAGGCAGATAAAGTTAACCAGGACACAGCTTCCTGAATCCACTAATTTACCCCTTTTGTTAAGGGAGGGAAGGGTTATTCCCTAATGGTACATTGTAGGTTTAAAAAAAAGTTTTGCACTGGTAACAACAGTTGATAAAGAAAAGGTAAATTAAATATTTCATGAGAAATGGTCTACTGCAGGAGTCTTTTTTAAAAAATATATATAGGTATATATATATTTTGTTGTAGTTGATTTCAGAGCGGGAGAGGGAGATAGAGATAGAAATATCAATGATGACAGAAAATCATTGATCAGCTGCCTCCTGCACACCCTACACTGAGAGGCGAGCCCACAACCTGGAAATTGCCCTGACTGGGAATTGAACCGGGACCTCCTAGTTCACATAAGTCAACGCTCAACCACTGAGCCACACTGGCCAGGCTAGTGCAGGAGTTTTATGTGCCTTGCAGATATTAGTGTAAGGAGAATTAAGATAAACATCCACGTTCATTGTCTGTGAATTAAAGACCTTGATGAAACATGGAGGTGATCTCCAGACATGGATCTGATCTTTGTGTAGGCATACTTGTCTTACAGCAAAAGGATATTATGTCTACCATTGTTCACAAGGATAAAAAAATAAGAATACATCTACAAATGTATGTTGTAATCTGAGTTATTATTGCCTTTTTACACATCTTACTAAGTAACTCTTGGTATTTTAGGCTCCCTGGAAATGATTTTGCAGTATAATTAATTATACAGTTTTGCATGGAAAAGTTAATATTTCACCTTAATGAAAGTGGATCAGGGGAGGAAAAGAAATGTTGGCCTAGTTCAGTGACTTTCCAGCCTCATAACTTAGCACTTTTAGGCACATTATGCTTTCTTCTATGATAAACTTGTTATCGTTTCTGATTCCAAAGGTAACAGCCTTGACTGACTACTTAAAATAAGAAATTATATAAACTTTTTCACCGTAGTTTTATGCTATGTAAAAAATAGGGAACAAAAGGTAGTAAGTAAATGTAAAGATTAGTACTGAGTAATAGGTTTGATCCCCTCTATTTGCTTTGATATCATTTATCAAACATAAAAAAGGCTTTTAATCTTGTGATCTCTTCTGATTCAGATGGAGAGATCCAAAATACAGGTAATTATTCAAATTGCATATTAGATGGCCACAACAGTAAGGCAGTATTAGTTGCCTGAAGATTAGGTTTCTGTTCATCTCAACTGGGATCCAGAGCCAAAAGTGTTCTGACCAGCTTACATACTAGCCTTCAGTAAATCTATGTACTTGACTCAGTAGAAAAGGACTAGCCTTCATTCAAAGGCCAGATTATTAAACATTTGACTCTTCCTATTTTTGTCCTAGGCAAACAGTAGTGAGAAATGGTAAATAATAGACTGGACATCATGAAAGAAACCTCAAAAAAAGTGAACACAGAATAAGTATATGAAAAGATTGAGCTGCTTAGTATAGACATTAAGGAGCCCTTACCCCTATAAGGATGTGTTGACCCTGAGCACATCATGATATCATAGTCGTACAATTGGAGCTTTGCCTCTTCTGGTACAATATAGCAACTGAAAACAGGATAATTCTGTGAAGGTGTGTAAGATACAAGGGTTACACAGTGAATTGTCAATTGACATTGTTGATGGGTTCTGTGACTTTAAGCAAATGACGCATGACAAGCAATTTTACCATAGGCTGATATACACAAGAGTTAGGGTCCTACAATGTCTCATCATTTTGTAATGAAACTATCTGCTATATGTTGTTGAAGCTGAATCGTGTCTAAGCCAAAACTTACAACTTAATTTCTACCCATGGATTTTCTTATCCATTTACTTTTATATTATAACTAGTGGCCTGGTGCACAGATTCGAGCACATTGAAAGGAAATTAGAAGAAATATTTTAATATCACTATTCGCCCTTTCTCTATAATAGACGTGTCAATCAAATTCACAATCGACAATGACAGATCAAAGCACACGCATGTGATTGGTGCCAGCGAGAGCTTTATATGTATCATGCATGCACTAGTCAACTTAGTCTTTTATATATAGAGAATAAACCTGCTTAATTAGACCTGCTTTCTGAGGTAGCTCATTTAAACTTTGTCCAGCCCAATGAAGCACCCTAACTTCTCTTTCAGGTAATTGTCAGCCACACAGCAGTAAATATCAACATGAAGCAGATTATTATTGTAGATCACACAGGGAAAACAAAGGGTAAAATATTTAATTGCAGCAGTGTTTGACTATTATTTTGAGAAAACCTGAAGTCATTTTCAAGGTCCACCATTTCTTACTTCTTTTCAGTCAGGTAAAGTTTCTAAGCTTTCTAAATCTCCATTTTCCGGTTAATGAAAAGAAAATAGGATTCCACCGAGTCTCCTATCTATCTACTCCAGGACTTCTGTGAGGATCAAATGAGATGAGGCATGGGAAAACACTTCACAGATATTTGGTTAAAGTGTGAAATGTTTGCCCCTGGACATAAAGCAAGTCACGTTCCTGGGCTAAAGAAACTGCAAGGAGGCTAGTTGTCACTAGGGAGAGAAAGCCGGGTGTTACTATGTGATGTTATTACCCGGCACCCACAGTGACCAGTTCCGAGCTGGGCCGGGCTGTGGACCACATTTTGCACCATGGGGTCTTGGCAGCATTGGCTGCAATTTGGTGGGCTGTCGCTCTGGGGTGGTGGCGGGCCTGTGTCCCACTTGGGAGAAGCCAAGTGTTGCTCTGTGGGAACCAGGTCAATGGTGCCAGTGCACATCATGGAAGCTCCTGCATTGAGCATCTGCCCCCTGGTGGTCAGTGCACATCATAGCGACCAGTCAGACAGTTGGACATTTAGCATATTAGCCTTTTATATATATATATATACTAGAGGCCCGGTGCACAAAAATTTGTGCACTCGGGGGGGGGGAGGGGTCCCTCAGCCCGGCCTGTGCCCTCTCACAGTCTGGGACCCCTCAAGGGATGAACACCTGCTGGCTTAGGCCCGCACCCCGGTGGATTGGGCCTAAGATGGCAATCAGACATCCCTCTAGCAGCCCGGCAGCCCTCAGGGGATGTCCACTTGCTAGCGGGGAGCAGGCCTAAACTGCAGTCGGACATCCTTAGCGCTGCTGAGGAGGCAGGAGAGGCTCCCATCACCACCGCTGTACTGGCAGCCATCAGCCTGGCTTGTGGCTGAGCAGAGCTCCTCCCATGTGAAAGCACCCTGACCACCAGAGGGCTGCTCCTGCATTGAGCGTCTGCCCCCTGGTGGTCAGTGTGTGTCATAGTGACCAGTCATTCCCAGTCCTTCTGCTGTTAGGGTCAGTTTGCATATTACCCTTTTACTATATAGGATAGAGGCCTGGTGCACGGGTGGGGGCCGGCTGGTTTGCCCTGAAGGGTGTCTCAGATCAGGGTGGGGTCCCGCTTGGGTGCCTGGCCAGCCTGGATGAGGGGATGATGGCTGTTTGCAGCTGGTCACACCCCCTTCAGGGTGGGGTTCCCCACTGGGGTGCCTGGCCAGTCTGGGTGAGGGGCTGAGGGCCGTTTTCAGGCTGGCGGGTGACTGAAGCTCCCAACCTCTCCTTTTTTTTTTTTTTTATTCTGGGATTTATTTATCTTCTATGGCTATCACTGCAGCTGAGAGCCGGCTTTAGCTCTGAGGTTCGGCTCCAGCTCTGAGACCTTGGCTGCTGAAAGCAGGTATCTGGGCTTTGTTTAGCTTCTATAATTGAAACACTCTTGCAACTCCATCTCTGAGCCCGCTGGCGGCTGAAAGCAGGTTTCTGGGGATTGTTTAGCTTCTATAATTGCAACATAGTTGCTTAGAGTGCAGCTCCGAGTTGGGCAGCAGAAGCCGGGGAACCTTGGCTTCCTCCATCACTGGAGCAAGCAAGCCTCCTACTCGCTTCAGCTGCCTGGCTGCCGACCGCCATCTTGGTTGGCAGTTAATTTGCATATCGCCCTGATTAGCCAATGGGAAGTGTGTCGGAGGTATGGTTAATTACCATGTTTGTCTATTATTAGATAGGACTAGAGGCCCGGTGCACAAAAATTTGTGCAATCGGGGGGAAGGGAGGTCCCTCAGCCCGGCCTGTGCCCTCTCTCAGTCTGGGACCCCTCAGGGGATGACCACCTGCTGGCTTAGGACCGCTCCCTGGGGGATTGGGCCTAAGATGGCAATCAAACATCCCTCTGGAAGCCCGGCAGCCCTCGGGGGATGTCCACTTGCCAGCGGGGAGCAGGCCTAAACTGCAATCGGACATCCTTAGCGCTGCTGAGGAGGCAGGAGAGGCTCCCACCACCACCGCTGTACTGGCAGCCATCAGCCTGGCTTGTGGCTGAGCAGAGCTCCTCCCATGTGAGAGCACCCTGACCACCAGAGGGCAGCTCCTGCATTGAGCGTCTGCCCCCTGGTGGTCAGTGTGTGTCATAGTGACCAGTCATTCCCAGTCCTTCTGCTGTTAGGGTCAGTTTGCATATTACCCTTTTACTATATAGGATAGAGGCCTGGTGCACGGGTGGGGGCCGGCTGGTTTGCCCTGAAGGGTGTCCCAGATCAGTGTGGGGTCCTGCTTGGGTGCCTGGCCAGCCTGGATGAGGGGATGATGGCTGTTTGCAGCTGGTCACACCCCCTTCAGGGTGGGGGTCCCCACTGGGGTGCCTGGCCCAGTCTGGTTGAGGGGCTGAGGGCCGTTTTCAGGCTGGCGGGTGACTGAAGCTCCCAACCTCGCCTTTTTTTTTTTTTAATATATTTTATTGATCTTTTACAGAGAGGAAGGGAGAGAGATAGAGAGTCAGAAACATCGATGAGAGAGAAACATCGATCAGCTGCCTCCTGCACATCTCCCACTGGGGATGTGCCCGCAACCCAGGTACATGCCCTTGACCGGAACCGAACCTGGGACCCTTCAGTCCGCAGGCCGACGCTCTATCCACTGAGCCAAACCGGTTTCGGCTTTTCTTTTTTTTATTCTGGGATTTATTTACCTTCTATGGCTGTCACTGGAGCTGAGAGCCGGCTTTAGCTCTGAGGCTTGGCTCCATCTCTGAGACCTTGGCTGCTGAAAACAGGTATCTGAGTTTGTTTGGCTTCTATAATTGCAACATTGTTTCTTAGAGTGCAGCTCAGAGGCCAGCAGCGGCAGAGAGGGAACCTTGGCTTCCTCCATCACTGGAGGAATCAAGCCTCCTGCTCGCTTCAGCTGCCTGGCTGCCGGCCGCCATCTTGGTTGGCAATTAATTTGCATATCGCCTGGATTAGCCAATGGGAAATATGTCGGAGGTATGGTTAATTACCATGTTTGTCTATTATTAGATAGGACTAGAGGCCCGGTGCACAAAAATTTGTGAACTCGGGAGGAGGGGTCCTTCATCCTGGCCTGTGCCCTCTCACAGTCTGGGACCCCTCAGAGGATGACCATCTGCTGGCTGAGGCCTGCTTCCCAGGGGATTGGGCCTAAGCTGGCAATCAGACATTCCTCTGGCAGCCTGGCAGCCTCGGGGGATGTCCCCTTCCCAGCGAGGAGCAGGCCTAAACTGCAGTGGGAATTCCTTAGCACTGCTAAGGAGAAAGAAGAGGCTCCCACCACCACTCCTGTACTGGCAGCCACAACCCTGGATTGTGGCTAACCAGAGCTCCTCCATGTGGGAGCGCCCTGACCACCAGGGGGCAGTTCCTGCATTGAGCGTCTGCCCCCTGGTGGTCAGTGTGTGTCATAGTGACCAGTCATTCCCAGTCTTTCTGCTGTTAGGGTCAGTTTGCATATTACCCTTTTACTATATAGGATAGAGGCCTGGTGCACGGAAGGAGGCTGGCTGGTTTGCCCTGAAGGGTGTCCCGGATCAGGGTGGGGGTCCCGCTTGGGTGCCTGGCTAGCCTGGGTTAGGGGCTGATGGCTGTTTTCAGGCTGCCCGAACCCCCTTTAGGGTGGGGGTCCCCACTGGGGTGCCTGGCCAGCCTGGATGAGGGGCTGGGGGCTCTTTTCAGGCTGCCTGCACCCCCTTCAGGGTGGGGGTCCCCACTGGGGTGCCTGGCCAGCCTGGATGAGGGGCTGAGGGCTGTTTTCAGACTGCCCACACCCCCTTCAGGGTGAGGGTCCCACTGGGGTGCCTGGCCAGCCTGGATGAGGGGCTGAGGGCTGTTTTCAGGCTGCCTGCACGCCCTTCAAGGTGGGGGTCCCACTGGGGTGCCTGGCCAGCCTGGATGAGGGGCTGAGGGCTGTTTTCTGGCTGCCCGCACCCCCTCAGGGTGGGGGTCCTACTGGGGATGAGGGGCTGAGGGCTGTTGCCGGAAGCCGGTCCTGACTAGGCTGCTGATCAAGTGAAGGCTGTCTTCGTGTCATTCCTTCTTCGCCGACTCCGTCCACACCTTTAGGGACCCCTGGACCTGCTGGGGTTGGACTCCAGCAGGCATTTTTCAGGCTGCCCGCACCCCCTTTAGGGTGGGGGTTCCCACTGGGGTGCCTTGCCAGCCTGGATGAGGGGCTGATGGTTGTTTTCAGGCTGCCTGCACCCCCTTCAGGATGGGGGTCTCCACTGGGGTGCCTGGCCAGTCTGGATGAGGGGCTGAGGGCCATTTTCAGGTGGGCCAAGCCTGCAACTGAAGCTCCCAGTCTCTCCTTTTTTTATTTTATTTTTTTATTCTGGGATTCATTTACCTTCTATAATTGAAACATAGTTGCATTTTGGAGCTGTTGCTTTCAGGCTCAGAGCTGGGTGCAGCAGTCGGGGAACCTTGGCTTCCTCCATCGCCGGGGCAACCAAGCCTCATGTTCGCTTCAGCTGTGTGGCTGCTGGCCGCCATCTTGGTTGGCAGTTAATTTGCATATCACCCTGATTAGCCAATGGGAAGCGTAGCGGAGGTATGGTTAATTACCATGTTTGTCTATTATTAGATAGGATAAAAGTGGCCTGGTGCACGAAATTCGTGCAAGGGGGGTGTCCCTCAGCCCGGACTGGACCCACTGCAATCTGGGACCCCTTGGGGATGTCCGACTGCCAGTTTACGCCCAATGTGGGATCGGGCCTAAACTGGCAGTCGAACATCCCTCTCCCAATCTGGACCACTGGCTCCTAACCGCTCACCTGCCTGCCTGCTCATCCCCAACTGCCGGCCTGCTCGCCCCAACTGTGCCCCCTCCCAGCCTGATCACCCCTAACCTGCCTCTGCCTCAGCCCCACCACCATGGCTTTGTCTGAAAGGACGTCCAGAAGGTCTCCCGGTCTAATTAGCATATTACCCTTTTATTAGTATAGATAGATTTCAGGCAGCCTATTTAAGAAAGCCTAGTAAAAGGCTTTGTAAAAGGTATTTTCCAAGTCCTATTTCAAGGCTACTGTCCTTACCTAAATAGCTAGTAAAAGGAAAGCTTTTCCATTATTACATTGTATTACTCCCCAGATTTCTGGCATTTGCATTTCTGGTTTTATACAGAGATCTCTGATCTCACTGTCTGTTTTGACCATATATTTGTTTAATCCAGAGCTTTATTAGCTTTGGAATTTGGAACGTCTTACAGATCTTTCTTAGTCTCTGATCATCTGCAAAATGAGAACAGTGTATATACATCATAGGATTGATAGCATTGAGGTGTAAATAACTAATCAATACTGCCTTTTTCTCTTTTTGCTTTCTTACTGGTTGTTTTTACTTAAAGGAGATTGAATTTTCCGATTTGAAATTCAGAGAAATCAGTTATCAAATAATGTACCCAAATATAAAAGTAGATTGTGATCCATTTTTGTATTTATAATAAGCAGCAGAGAAAAAAACAAACCAGACTATTCTATTCAAGGCAAGTCTTACTTATTGAGCTTAATGCCCCAAGTGTCAGGGACACTAAAAAGGTAAACAGGACACAATTACATTTATTTAGTGTAAATGTTTCCTTAACATATCAAGTGGTTCTCTCAAATGTCATTTGGTCAGAGTCATTTGGAGTGCTTGTTACTTGAAGTGGAGATGCTGCAGCTTCACCCCAAGACCTATTGAATCAGAATCTGTAGTGATGAGGCCCAAGAAACTGTACTTATAATTTCATCTGATGTTCTCAGGAGCAGCCAAGTAGAGAATCAGTTGCTCAGGAAAAGTTACTTCTTTTTCCTTACTCTTCACATCCAGTCCATCAGCAACATCACTGCCTTCACCCTGGTGATAGCTGTGCTGGATTACCATTGTCTCTTGCCAGGACCACCACAATAAACTGGCCTTCCCATCAACTCTATAGCTTCATTCAAACTAGTTTCTACCAGCTGCAAATGCAGTGTTTTTAAAATGTAAGTTTCATAGGTAAGATAGTAAGACCATCTTTAAGAATAACTGCAATGGATTGAAACAAAACTATATTAAAATTTATTAATCCATACTGGTACTATAACAAAACCCCCATGGTCACCTTTGGAGCATGCTAGGAAACCAAGTCCCTATATTGCATACTTTGGAATGAAGGGAAACAATCAAGTATTTATCCTGCCATATGTATATACTAGAGGCCCGATGCACAAAAATTTGTGCACTCATCCCAGCCTGTGCCCTCTCGCAGTCTGGGACCCCTTGGGGGATGACCACCTGCTGACTTAGGCCTGCTCCCTGGGGGATTGGGCCTAAGCTGGCAGACATCCCTCTGGCAGCCTGGGAGCCCTCGGGGGATGTCCACTTGCCAGCGGGGAGTAGGCCTAAGCTGCAGTCAGACATCCTTAGCGCTGCTGAGGAGGCGGGAGAGGCTCCCACCACCACCGCTGTACTGGAAGCTGTCAGCCTGGCTTGTGGCTGAGCAGAGCTTCCCCTGTGGGAGCGCACTAACCACCAGGGGGCAGCTCCTGCATTGAGCATCTGCCCCCTGGTGGTCAGTGTGTGTCATAGTGACCAGTCATTCCCAGTCATTCTGCTATTAGGGTCAATTTGCATATTACCCTTTTATTATATAGGAGTGCCTGGCCAGCCTGGGTGACGGGCTGATGGCTGTTTGCAGGCTGGCCACATCCCCTTCAGTGTGGAGGTCCCCACTGGGTGCCTGGGCAGCCTGGGTGAGGGCTGAGGGCCGTTTTCAGGCTGGACTCACCCCCTTCAGGGTAGGGGGGAGGGTCCTGCTGGAGAGCTTGTCCAGTCTGGATGAGTGGCTGATGGCTGTTTGC
>NW_005871098.1:4986589-5000178 GCF_000147115.1 Myotis lucifugus | reverse complement strand
CCTTCAGGGTGGGAGTCCGCTGGGTGCCTGGCAGCTGGGTGAGGGCTGATGCTGTTTGCAGGCTGGCGACAACCCCAGCCACCAAGCTCCCAGTGGAGGCTGGCTGGAAGCAGGTATCTGGGATTTATTTGTCTTCTATAATTGAAACTTTGTTGCCATGAGCGGAGGCCACAGCCGGCTCAGGGCAGGCAGGAAGCTTGGCTTCCTCCATCGCCCAGGCAAACCAAGCCTCCTGCTTGCTCCAGCTCTGTGGCTGCTGGCCGCCATCTTGGTTGGGTTAATTTGCATATAGTCACTCTGACTGGCTGGTGGGCATGGCTTAGGGTGTAGCAAAGGTACGGTCAATTAGCATCTTTGTCTATTATTAGTGTAGATACACATCCTAACACTTGGAGTGCGGGTGAATTTCCCGCCAAAATATAAGATGGCTCTGTCTTTTGGTTTTGTTCCATCCACCAAAAGGGTGGATTACAAACAAATATTTGGTAATACGCAGTTACAATCGGCCCGAGTTTACACGTTTCCCGCACTCCACCGCAAATCTATATGAACTGAGTTAAAGACGGCTCTCGCGGAGTACACGCAATTCACGCGAGCCAACTTAACTCGTTTCCCGCACGCCAAGTGTTAATATATAAAAACGCAGGGTCTGTAACATCCAAAATGACCAAAGGCTCGACCGACCACTGAGGGTGCCACTGAGGGTGCCCCGACCCAGCACTGACTGCTGAGGGGGCTGTGGATCAGGTCTGAAGAGAGGCCTGGAGAGAAAAGCAGGGTCTGATCCATAGCCTCTGTGACAGCTGTTGATCAGCACTTGCCTCTCTTGCTCTGGGCCTGGCCAGCAGCCACGCCTCTCTTTCGGCCTCCACTGGAGATGCTGATCAGACCCACCTCTCTGATCAGGCCCATTGATAAGCCCAGAGATGCTGACTGACCAATCAGAACCAAATCTGGGTGAAGTGTGAGGAGCCAATGGCTGCTTAGGAGGTGGAGCTTTTGACGCTGACATAGAAACTGACCAATCATAACCTAATCTGGGCCAAGCTTCCTGCCTGCCCTGAGCCGGCTGTGGCCTCCGCTCATGGCAACAAAGTTTCAATTATAGAAGACAAATAACCTAAACTGCGAAGGCAGAACCTAAGGTGGGGTCGGAGGAGGGGTTTTAAGGGCAACAGCTGTTTGGTGTAAGGTGTAAGAAAGCAGTTCAATTTTTTAATGACCGGTTTGGCAGTATAGTGCACATGGCTGGCTATCAGTCCAGATATAGGGATTATGTATTTTTGTCTGCCAAGAGCATCTCCTCCTGTTGAAAAAGCTTTTCCTCCATTTAAGCAATCCTATCCTATATAATCTATCTATACTAATAAAAGGGTAATATGCTAATTAGACCAGGTCAACCGGCCATCTTCCGGACATCCGACTTCCTTCCGGACAAAGCCATGGTGGTGGGGGCCAAGGCAGAGGCAGTTGGGAGTGAGATCAGGCCGGCAGGGGAGGGCAGTTGGGGGCAAGATGAGGCCAGGAGGGAAGGGCAGTTAGGGGTGATCAGGCAGGCAGGCAGGCAGGTAAGTGGTTAGGAGCCAATGGACCCAGATTGGGAGAGGGATGTCCGACCGCCCGTTTAGGCCCGATCCCTGTGGGCGGACATCCCCCAAGGGGTCCCCAGTTGGAGAGGGTGCAGGCTGGGCTGAGGGGAATCCCCCGCCCCCGTGCACAAATCTCGTGCACCGGGCCACTAGTCCTATCTAATAAAAGAGAAACCTGGTAATTAGCCGTACCTCCGCTACCCTTCCCATTGGCTAATCAGGGAGATATGCAAATTAACTGCCAACCAAGATAGCGGCTGGCAGCCAGGCAGCTGACGCGAACAGGGAGGCTTGCTTGCTTCAGTGATGGAGGAAGCCAAGCTTCCCTGCCTGCCTTGCCGGCCTCTGAGCTGCAACTCTAAGAAACATTGTAACAAATATAGAAGCTAAACCAAACCCCAGAAACCTGCTTTAGTCAGCCAGGCTTCAGCCAGCAGGACCGCAACACTGTTTCAAATACAGAAGGTAAACAAAGGCCAGAAACCTGCTTTCAGCAGCCGAGGCCTCAGAATGGAGCCGAGCCTCAGAGCTAAAGCTGGCCCAGAATAAAAGAAAAAAGAAAAAAAGGAGCGGTTGGGAACTTCAGTCACCCGCCAGCCTGAAAACGGCCCTCAGCCCCTCACCCAGACTGGCCAGGCACCCCAGTGGGGACCCCCACCCTGATCCAGGACACCCTTCAGGGCAAACCAGCCGGCCCCCACCCGTGCACCAGGCCTCTATCCTATATAGTAAAAGGGTAATATGCCTCCCGGCACTGGGATCAGTGGAGCAGCGAGGCCTCCCGGCACCGGGATCAGCATGACAGGGGGCAGCGCCCCAACCCCCTGATCAGCCCTGCTCTGTGCCTGGTAGGGGGGAGCTCCCCAACCCCCTGATCGCCCTGCTCTGTGTGTGACAGGGTGCAGCGTCCTAACCCCCTGATCGGCCCTGCTCTGTGGGTGATAGAGGGCGGCACCCCACCCCCCCACCACGGGCCCTGCTCTGTGTGTGACGGGGTAGAGCCATAACCTCCCCATCGGCCCTGCCCTGAGTGTGACAGTGGCGGCGCCCCAACCCCCTGATCAGCCCTGCTCTGTGGGTGATAGAGGGCGGCGCCCCAACCCCCTGATCCGCCCTGCTCTGTGTGTGACGGGGCGGTGCCCCAACTCCCCCTATCGGCCCTACTCTGAGTGACAGGGGGGAGCTCCTCAACCCCCTGATGGGCCCTGCTCTGTGCGTGACAGGGGGGAGCTCCTCAACCCCCTGATCGGCCCTGCTCTGTGTGTGACAGGGGGCGGTGCCCCAACTCCCCTATTGGCCCTACTCTGTGAGTGACATGGGGTGGCGCCGCAACTTCCCTATCGACCCTGCCTTGAGTGTGACAGTGGTGGCGCCCCAACCCCCCAATCGGCCGTACCCTGAGTGTGACTAGGGGTGGCATCGCAACCTCCTGATCCGCCCTGCTTTGTGCATGACAGGGGGCAGCGCCCCAACTCCCCAATCGGCCCTGCTCTGAGCCCGACCAGGTGCTGCACCTAGGGATTGGGCGTGCCCTCTGCCACCTGGGAGCAGGCCTAAGCCAGCAGGTCATTATCTCCCGAGGGGTCCCAGACTGTGAGAGGGCACAGGACGGGCTGAGGGACCCCCTCTCCCCCCTGAGTGCACAAATTTTTGTGCACCGGGCCTCTAGTATATATATAAATCTAAACTCAGGATACCATATTATTGATGAATGGAAGTACACAGAAATACTTCAGCTAATAAGAGTATCACCATTTTGAAATCCCTAATGAAATAATATATCTAGGTAATGATCACCAATAGCAGTTAATATATGAAGGTAACCAGTGATTTGGAAGTAGCTAACACCACTCTAAAGTACTGTCAATAGAATACAGGGAAACATGTCAAACTGCAATCAGCTGAGCGTGAAGTCGGGTAGACTGGAGCTGAATGTGGTTTCTAAAATTGCAAGGGAGACAAAAATGAACAAAAAGGGAGGGTACAGAAATAAAAGATTCTACCAGAGAGGTATCAACCAATTATACTGTATGGGCCTTACTTGGATCCTAGTAAGAACAAAGTGGAAATAAAACAATAATGGAGACATTTGGAAATAATCGTTTTTTGTTTTTTTGGTGTTATCTTCAAAAGTTCTTACATCTTGCCATGGCTGGTTTGGCTCAGTGGATAGAGCGCAGGCCTGTGGACTGAAGTGTCCCAGGTTTGATTCCGGTCAAGGGCACGTGCCTGGTTGTGGTCTCGATCCCCGGTGGGGGGCGTGCATGAGGCAGCCGGTCAATGATGTTTCTCTCTCTCCCTCTCCCTCTCCCTTCCTATCTGAAATCAATAAAAATATATTAAAAAAGAAAATTCTTACATCTTAAATATATATATGGAAATATTTCATATGAAATTTCTTATATGGGATTTGCCTTCAAATAGTCTGGTGTGTGTGTGTGGCGGGGGGGGGGGAGTGAAAGAGTTGGTGGGGATATAGATTAAACAATTGTTGAAGCTGGGTGATAGGCGTTATTTAAACTCTTCTGCTTACTTTTGTGTGCATCTCTAATTTCTCTTTAATACAAAAAATTAGATATAAATTACATGAATGAAACTTGAATCAATTGCTATTGAATTTAGAATAAAATCCAAAGCCCACACCTTGGCCTATGAAGCCACTTCCTACCTCTCCATCCTGTCTTGGTATCCTTTCCTTCCATCAAGTTCTTGCCTGCTCCAGGTCTTTCCTCACACATTTCCCTTTTAAGGGGATATTCTTCCCTTCTCTCGGGTTACCTCAGCACCTCTCTTTCTGGCTTAATCAGTATCTTATAGAATCTTTCTTGACCACCCTAAGGTTGGATCTTGCCTGTCAATATTGTCAGTGTACTTTAGCACAACTTGTAATTATATTTGCTAGTTTCTGTTTTGGTCTGTTCCCTACTAGACTATAAGGAACTATATCTTGTCAGTCCTATATTTCTAATGCCTGTCACATGTGTGATATGGTAGGTACTAGATAAATACTTAGCAGATGTTATTTCTGGAATATGCCCAGGTATTTTCTTGAAAGCAGACAATTATCTTTGATCATTGGGATTGTGAAAGCAACACAGAGCTTTGAAATTATACATACTGTCCAGAAATAAAGGCTCATTTGTATGACTTGCAAGTTACACTGTAAAGAAATTAATTTCCGTTTAGCCATGTTTCTCTATGCTTTGGATTCTCATTGGAAGAGTTTAGCTCATACCCCCTGATGCAGAGATCCTTCGACTTGGAGTATCTTGAGAGACTTCGGAGCACAGCACCTGACAGTGCTTTATGTATTTAGCAACTCAATTCTCCACCAGTCCAAATAATTGTTGCTTATTTTTCCTTCATCAGGAATAATTTAATATTTTACAATTTTGGGTAACTCCACATGTTCTTCTTGAGCTCTTGTGGTAGACAGCCTCCAAGGTGGTCTCCAGTCATTCTTGCCTATAGAATTCCAGACCCCTGTGTATTCATCTACACCAGTGGTTCTCAACCTTCTGGCCCTTTAAATACAATTCCCTCATGTTGTGACCCAACCATAAAATTATTTTCATTGCTACTTCATAACTGTAATGTTGCTACTGTTATGCATCGTAATGTAAATATCTGATATGCAGGATGGTCTTAGGCGACCCCTGTGAAAGGGTCGTTCGACCGCCAAAGGGGTCGCGACCCACAGGTTGAGAACCTCTGATCTATACCCATATTTAATAGGGCTAACCTGTGTAACCAGTGGGATATTGTGGAAATAAAGAAGGGTGACCTTGAAGTTTAGGTCATAAAAACCACTGAAAGTTTCTGCCCAATTAAACCTCAAGTTTCTTCTTGTGAATGGTGTTCCCCTGTTTTCTTCAATAGAATGATTTCTGAATACTCATTTTAGTTTTAAAAGGTCATTTTGCATCCTATCCTTCCCTAGCTTGCCATCCTTTCAACCTAGAATCATTTGTACACTTAATAGTCTTAAAATTTCTATCATTTTAAGCCGTGGATAAAAACACCAGAAGACACTGGGGTCCAGTATTGATTCTAACAGTCCTAGAAGATAATTGGGTATGTTCAGAGACTGACAATGAACCCATGATGATTTTAAGGTCACAGCACTCTAAATCTGAATACTCATTTCCTATGAAGATGCAATGTGGGTCACAGATTAGATGAGCTTGATCTCACTTTCATCTATCAGATCCATCCCATCACTGGAGAACTCTAGATTTAATTATATTTTGCTATCTGGAAACCAATTTTATATATATTCTGGTACCAAGTTTTACACTGGTTTATATATATATGTGTATTCTAGTACCAAGTTTTACACTGGTTTTAAAAACACTGACATTCAAAAAACAACAACAAAAAACAAAACAAAAAAAACACACACTGACATTCTACAAATAATGAAAAATTCCCCAATATATTTTTTTGCAAGGGGTAGGAATCCTTAATTAAACTAGACAATAAGATATGGCAATAAGTCTTTATTTTTCATATAAGGTGCCACTGTTGTTTTCAGATATACAGAACTGAATAGAAGCATTTAGCATGCTGCCTCACTGTACATGGAAAACTGGGGCATCTTCAGACACTAAAGTGAGGGAAGAAAATGGGTTGATGCCATTTGTTGACAGGCTTATGCATCACTCAGCAGTGTTACAGGCTGTCTTCACCTGAAAGCAGAACTGTAATCACTCGGGCAGCTCTGAACAATTCTGAAATGCATGTCTACGAAGGTGCAACAGCAAGCCAGAGACTGATACCATGTCCCACTCTGAAGGGAGACTGATCTGGCCCCTGGATCAGCCCATTTTAAAAGCTGATATAGCCATCTTAATAGTTTCAGTTTCCCTTACCACATATGTTGGCAATCAGCGTAACAGAATTTCTGAAACATCAGCTGAATAAGCCCCAGTTTAAAAAACAGGCCATTGTCCATATAACAATTGCTACTTCATAACTTCTGCTCAGTTATCACTTGTCCTACAAAAACCCCTTATCTGATGAATTTTAGTGAAAGCCTCTAGCAACTGTAACAGACTCAGCTCTAGATAATAAGTATGAGAAAAAAGTGCCTGTGAAGTGGATGTGTCCATGGAAAAGTGGCAGTGTTTCTATTGGAGGTAAGTGTCAAGTTTCCTCTTGATGTTGTCAAAGGAATCTGCTCCCATGTAATCAGCCTGGCCCTGTTCCCACCTCTCCTTCCGTTCTTCTGAGGATACAAAAGGCTGTGCCGTAGCCGGGGTCTCCCCAAGGGACAAATGTGACACAGCTCCGGAGACATCTTCCTAGAAAGGAGAGCATAATCAGAGACTCCTTGAGAGCTGAAAATCAGACAGTTTCAGAGAATGCAATAAACTGAAGAAGGTGAGAAAAGCCAGGATGAATTATCATGCAAAGTAGCAAAAACTGGAAAGTATTACATGAAACAAACAAAAAAGGACACAGAAATACAAGGGTCATATGATTTTTTCCCTAACAAAATGAAGACTTCTTGACTCAGTGAAAACATTAAGAGAACAAAGTAATTAAGGTTAATGTTTAAGTTCTGCATACCTTTCTAGAGAAGCCACAAGAGAAAGCCAGTGTAGTGTACAGACCAAGTCTGAAAGCTGCAAACAGTTCATTAGAAAGTGTAAGATGATGGACAAGGGAACACAGTCTCATGATACATAAGTCTCGATCTGTGAGCTCAGAAAGGTTGAGAACTTAAACAAAATGATACGTTAGAGGCTAAGCTTCAGAAAGAACCTAACCAGAGAGCCGCACCACATACACAAGTTGTCACATCATAAAAGCGAGAGCTAAATGGTTTGAGACCATGCACCAAACTCATCTGCCTATTCAAGCTTATTACCATGTAGCATCTAATCTTGTAGCTTCTGTACATGTAATTAACTTAGTTTCAAACTACTGTTTCAATTCCCAGCTTTTGTTTCTTGGTTCATAATTCTTAGTCCTTGGGTTGCGGAAGGAACAAAATGAATGTGCAGGAAATGGAGCAAACCTACTCTATATTAGATTCTTATTACATATAGACACACAATTAACTCCAATTGTACCATAAAGGAATATCAAAGCTATCCTTCACAAAGCTCTGAGTTGAGAAGGTACTGGAAATCTTGGAAGAGAAAAAGGAAGGCGGATGAATACATGTAGGTATTGCTTTTAACAGAAACTGGAAGAATAAAATTTCTGATGACTTGTTTTTGTTGCTATATCTACATGCATGTGTGAATGCATATGAATGCATTTAAATACACTGGAACTCCAAGGTACTTGGGTGGATTCCATGGGATTGTATTACACCTGAGGCAATATAAGTCCTTCCCTTGGATTAGTTCTGCCTTTGCCTTCCATTTGCAACAGGAATGATTTAGGGAGGCTCTTCCAGAGTCCTCTGCTCACCGTATTTTTCATAAGGATAACAGTCTCTCAGACCTGGATTTGAGTCCCAGTTCTCCTACTGACTAGTCTGTTACACAAATAAGAGCAGTTATGTAACTTTTTTACATTTCTGTTAATTTTAATATCTAGAGAGAGATATTAACAATAATAATACTTACTTGATAGACAAGTTTAACTGTTAAATAAAAATACCTAACTTTTCTTGAGCACTTATTATGTGCCAGGCAATGTTCCAAGTACTGTGCAAGTGTTACTTCATGATCCATACAAAGCAATTAGAGTAAGAATGTAAGCGGTGAGTGATTTTTCCCATTCTCCTTTTCATATTTTGTTACAAGTGCTAATAAGTGAAATGGCTAAAATCTATACCAGAGCAAAGAGAAGTATCTCTTATAACCTTATAGTCTCTTATAGAAAGGCAATTAACTGATCAGTTAGACTTGATTGTAACTTACCCATAGTTCTATTCTTTATAGCTTAATATGTAACATACAGGTTTTATTTATTTTTAATTTATTGAATTTATTGGGGTGACACTGGTTAATAAAATTATATAGGTTTCAGGTGTACAATTCTATAATACATCATTTGTACTGTGTGTTCACCACCTCAAGTCAAGTCTCTATCCATCACCATTTATCCCCACTTTACCCACAACTACCTCCCAAAAATTTAATTTCTTATCCTTTCCCAATTCCTCCAAAAGAACAAATCTTAGAGGAAGAACTTTAAAGTCAGAAAAGATACTAAGCACTTTTTTATTGTAAATGTTAATATGTAATTTCCTCTTACAAGATTTCTTTTACAAGATCCTAGATAACCATATAGGAGTACAAACACGGTATATCAAAATAATCCTGGAAAAGTATTTGTTTATATGTTCATGCTGTAATTTTCACTGAAAATACATTCTTCTGAGCAGATGGCAAAAATAAAATCAGTATGTTTAAATGTATGCAGTTTCGAAAACATGAAACGTAGCATTCACTGCTTTAGGAATAATCATAGGACAGTTGGGCCAAGAGGCTTATAGTTACAATATGTGGAAATATAGTAAAACCTCTAAAACCCTTTCTTATGTTCTCTGATCTGAGGATATTTGCCAGAAACTCTACTTCTGCGTTAATCTTTGCTGGTAACATTTCTCTCTTCTAAGATGAACATTGTTTTCTATCCACACAATCTTATCTCTTTGTTAACATACCACCAAATACTCCATGTCTACTGGTATACAAAACTTAAAAAATACAGCATTGCCCAGCCAGTGTGGTTCAGTGGTTGAGCTTTGACTTATGAACCAGAAGGTCACGGTTGATTCCCGGTTAGGGCACATGCCCAGGTTGTGGGCTCAATCCCCAGTGGGGGGTGTGCAGGAGGCAGCCGATTAATGATTCTCTCTCATCACTGATGTTTCTATCTCTCTCCCCCTCTCCCTAACTCTCTGAAATCAATAAAAATATATTAAAAATAAATAAATAAATAATAAAATAAAAACCACAGCATTAAATTACCTTAAAGGAGAAACAGAACCTACCACATTGAGGTGTGGGTGGGTGTCTGAGATGAGGCCAAACTGCTGCAGCAGAGGTGAAACACTGGTGGTGAAGATGTCCCACCACAGGCTGAGGAACTCAGGGTGAGTCATGGTGGGATCATGGGACTCACTTTTGACACTTTTTGTTTTAGGATCATAGGTGTAATTCCACGGTTTGATTCGTCCCAGGAAATGCACAACTTTGGCATTTGCACCAAACCTGCCAAGTGAACACAAGTTGAAATGGTTAGTGGATTCTGAGCGCTAACAAAAAGATAAGTAGCACTTTGTTCTGCAGACTAATAGTGCAGCTTCCATCCTACAGTAGTGGCTGGAAAGGAAATTGAGTTCCCTGGAAAATACTTAGGCATGCTTTTTAAATTATTAAACTGTATGTTAAATATACACAAAATTCTAAAGTATCAGTGGTTCAGTGCAACAACCCAAACACAATTCACTGTGCATAGCAAAGGTACAGCTGCTTAGAAAACCATGTGATATTAGCTACTCAAGTTGAAAATGCTCAGCTTCTGGGCATGTACCCTAAAGAAACTCTCGCAGATGTGTGACAGGAGACATAATCAAAATGTTCAGAGCAGCAGCACTGTGAAGTAGGTGTGAACTGGAAACAACTGGATGACCATAAGTTCCATGAGATGATTGCTGAGCGTGTTCACTCCGTTTCCCAGCCTCTGTGAGGAGTACATGTCCCTGCCTCACTAATGTTGGGCATGCTCAGAGGATTTGCTTTGGACAACTGAATGTGGGGAGCAGTGAACTGTTTTTGTTCACCCTCTCTAAGAAGCTGCCACTTCTGCAGCAGAGAATGTGGCCTGGGCAGCCTGCAGGTTCCGAACTGAGACGCTTGGAGCAAACATGGATCAAGCCTGTGGCCTGGCTCAAAACTCAGCTTAGGTGACCAGAGCTGTCCGGGCCTACCCAACAACACATGAGCAAGAAATACATGCTTAATGCTGAATGTCACTGAGATTTTATGCTTATTTACCCATTCTATTTTTTTTCATTAAAAATATTTATTAAATATCAGTTCATTAAGTATTCCCACTTTATAACTGCTCTTTTAACTTTTTAGGCTTCTATCATTTTTTTCTAGAAACAGACCCACATTCTCAGTTGGTTGAAAGGGGAGGACAGTGAGGGGGAGGCTCATATACCTGCATTTCCATTTCTCTCTCTGGCAAAAAAATTAGCCATGGATACTTTCCCTCATGTAATTTCAAAAGCAAGTATCACCCCTTCACTTTAAAACAAATGGCTCTCTGTGCCTGTCCTGTGTAATAAAGTCCAAGTTATATGATCTGATCCTTCATATCCTTTTTTTTTTTTTAAAGGACAACTTCAGGTATATTTATATCATTGAATACAATTCAGCAGTGAAAATGAAATTTTTAAATATGCTGAAAAAAGAAACATACAAATTCAAATAGGAATATATATGAATCCACTTATATAAGGGCAGAACAAAAAGTACTATTAAAAGAACAGAAGACTGTAATCAATAAAAATTTCATGATATTGGTTCTCTGGCAGAGAGGGAAGCTGTGATGGGAAAGGGGCCAAAAGGAGCTTCTAAGGTACTGGTTGTGTCCCATAAACTTGGATGATGAGTATTTTAGAAAACTACATTTTTAAATATTCTTTGGTATATACACTATATTTCACAATAAGAATTAAGAGTGGTCCTATTTTGGCTTAGAGGAAATCTATGACTATAAAACTAAATAATGCAGGTGAATACAACAGGTGGCAAAGGAAGGGGGGCTCTAGGAATTCAGAGGCAGGAGGTCACTGCAAGCTAGGTGCACTGGGGCAGAGGCGCTGAGATGGTGGATGTGACTTGAAGTTTGTACAACTTTACGACAGGAGGAAGCTTTAATAGCAAAAGACAAAACGGGACAGGATCCCTGAGTGCTGGGCTCATGTGTTAGATTTTAGTGGATTTATCCTACAGGCAACCAAAGGATTTGATCATAATACACAGATCAAAACAACGCAAACTATCCATGTAAGCTTTCCTACTGCCTAAAGATTTTTTTAAATGTCAGAAACCTGTTATATAACTGTCATTACCTGAGAGTTTACTATATTCGAGGCCCAAATTATGTAAGGACATGATTGGAAATAACAGTCCGCAAGGTAGATTTTCCTACAGTGTTAATGGAGGCTCCCAGTGGTGAGTTGCCTAGAGCCATACAGCTATTAAGTGGTAGAGATGGCATCTGGCACAGTTCTATCCACCTGAGCTCTTCCCATCCTACCATGCTCTCATTCCAAACTACTTAAGAAAAATAGAGCCTGTTGTCAATTTCCCTCTTAGGGTGACTATCCCACAGTGCATTTCTTCTGAAAATGAATATCCTGATATCCCCAAGCTAACTCTTCATTTTATACACACAGAGTATTTTACATACACACATACACTCACTCAAACTCACACAAGTACTCGTGATTCTATCCTTAAAAGGACAGAAATAATAATGTTCAAATTAGGTATGTGTAAGGCACTATGCTCAGTGCGTGGTCCCAAGAAGCTTTTGTCCAAACAAGAAGATGAGTCATCCAATCCTATATAATAAAGAGGTAATATGCAAATTGACCACCAAGCCCTCGCACAAGATGGCGGCCCCCATGTGGTTGCAAGATGGCCGTGCCCATGTCATCACAAGATGGCTGGCAAGGGAGGGCAGTTGGAAGTGACCAGGCCTGCAGGGGAAGGCAGTTGGGGGCACCTGGGCCTGCAGAGGAGGGCAGTTGGGTGGGACCAGGCCTGCAGGGGAGGGCAGTTGGGGTTGACCAGGCCGGCAGGGGAGCAGTTAGGCACCGATCAGGCTGGCAGGGGAGTGGTTAGGGGGTGATCAGGCTGGCAGGCAGAAGCGGTTAGGGGCAGTCAGGCAGTCAGGCAGGTGAGCGGTTGGGAGCCAGCAGTCCCGGATTGTGAGAGGGATATCCCAGATTGGAAAGGGACACCCGCCCCCACCACCCCCCCATGAACGAATTTCATGCACCGGGCCTCTAATAAAAATAATAAAGGACAAGAGCAGTGTCGACACTGGAAACGTGGGATTCCAGAACAGCCAGAGCAGGCAGGCATTTCTAAAAGAGGTTTTGTTCAGAAGCAGCCAGACAAGGCCAGGGAAAGATATGCAGGATTATGATAACTGCCTTCAACAAATGCCCCAATGTTGATGGGGAAACCATCCCAGCAATACAAACACTTAACTGAAACCAGACAGTGCACAGGTGAAGCGGAGGTGCTCCCTCACCTTCTCAGACTTTCACTCCTGACTCAAGGTCCCACCTGTCTGCTCCTCCTGTCTTAACTGACCAGGAAGTGTACCCCCATTATTTGCTTAAATCTAATATAAATGTCATATAGTCATTACATGAGATGTAGAAATGCTCATTAAAACATAAGTATAGAATAAACTCTATTCCTTTCTAGTCTGTTCTTCTTGAGACTTCGAAAATAATTAAGCAGTAGTAACAGTAAAAGCTAACATAAGGGTGGGGCAAAAGTAGGTTTACAGTTGTTTGTTTGCATTGAACATAATACAATAATTAATAATCTACACTAATAAAAGAGAAACATGGTAATTAGCGTACGACCGCTACCCTTCCCATTGGCTAATCAGCATATCCTTATGCAAATTAACTGTCAGCCAAGATGGCGGCCGGCAGCCATGCACTGAAGCGAACAGGGAGGCTTGCTTGCTCCAGTGATGGCGAACTCCAACGTTCCCCGCCTGACTTGCCGGCCTCTCAGCTGCAACTCTAAGCAACTATGTTGCAAATATAGAAGCTAAACAAAACCCCAGAAACCGGCTTTCAGTCAGCCGGGTTCAGCCAGCCGGACTGCAACATTCTATCAAATACAGAAGGTAAAGACCAGAAACCTGCTTTCAGCAGCGAGGCCTCAGAGCTAAAGCTGGCCCAGAATAGAAAAAAAAGAAAAAAAGAAAAAAAGGAGTGGTTGGGAGCTTCAGTCATCCGCCAGCCTGAAAACGGCCCTCAGCCCCTCACCC
>NW_005871098.1:4951198-4985283 GCF_000147115.1 Myotis lucifugus | reverse complement strand
TGACAGGGGGCAGCGCCCTACCCCTTGATTGGCCCTGCTCTGTGAGTGACAGGGGGTAGCACCCCCAACCCCCTGATCCGCCCCTGCTCTGTGCGTGACAGGGGGTGGCGCTGCAACCTCCCATCGACCCTGCCTTGAGTGTGACAGGGGGCGGTGCCCCAACCCCCCAATCGGCCCTACCCTGAGCGTGACTGAGGGTGGCATCGCAACCTCCCGATCCGCCCTGCTCTGTGCATGACAAGGGTGGCACCCCAACCCCCCAATCGGCCCTGCTCTGAGCCTGACCAGGGGCTGCACCTAGGGATTGGGCGTGCCCTCTGCCACCTGGGAGCAGGCCTAAGCCAGCAGGTCGTTATCTCCCAAGGGGTCCCAGACTGGGAGAGGGCACAGGCCGGGCTGGGGACCCCCCTCCCCCCCACCCCCGAGTGCACAAATTTTTGTGCACCAGGCCTCTAGTATAAGAATAAACTGCTTTGCGTACTCATGACTGTAAACCTACTTCTGCCCACCCTGTAGATTGAGTACTCACACATGCCAGGCACTGTTAACATTTGCATGACTTGTCTCAGTTAATCTCCAAATCAGCTTTGTGAGGAAACCAGAGTGTGAATAAGTTAAGTAGCTTGTTTAGGATCACATGGCTGGTGAGTGGCAGAGCTGGGATCCCACCCAGGCCATCGCTCCAAAGCCAAGGCCCTTAACCACAACTAGGCTGTTGTTACAAGGAACTCCCAGAGTTACAAGGACACTGTCTGAGAATATAACACTTGTTACTCCATGCATTAACTCCTTGCCTACAGATGGTAAACCTAAAAGTTGGAAAAAGTATGCCTAATGAATCCTGAAAACACCCCCAATATAGTCATTGGCAGAGCAACAGAAGGTAACCCATAGGAAAGAAAGCTACAAAGAAATCAAGTTAGTACTGTCTGAAGAATGGCTGGTCTCAGAAGATGCAGTCTGCATAAAATTTAGAGGAAGGGGAAGAACAAACAAGAAATAGATGATGCTTCCCTTTAAGTGACTGTATCTCAGGGCCTCTGAAGCCCATCACCCTGTGAACTGGCCTTCAGAGCTCATGGAGAGGACAGGCACATGATTCAAGACCCAAGAATGCCACTGTGATGCCACAAACCCTACATAGTGAGGCAGCCCAATCTCTGCTGGGAGCAGGACTGCCTACCTCAGCCTCGGGCTCCTTCTGAACCCCCAGGGGACCAGGTGCTTCTGCAACCTCACTCAACACCAGCTGCAGGCTGGTAGACGCCTCCTCATATGACCCATCTTCCCCTACATCAACAGGAATGCCATTTGGGGACAGTCTACACCAGTGATGGCGAACCTTTTGAGCTCGGCGTGTCAGCATTTTGAAAAACCCTAACTTAACTCTGGTGCCGTGTCACATATAGAAATTTTTTGATATTTGCAATCATAGTAAAACAAAGACTTATATTTTTGATATTTATTTTATATATTTAAATGCCATTTAACAAAGAAAAATCAACCAAAAAAATGAGTTCATGTGTCACCTCTGACACGGGTGTCATAGGTTCGCCATCACTGGTCTACACCCTGGGTTTTGCTGTGGCTCAGACCCGGGCTTTACCTTCATGAATCTTCAAGCATCTCTTTAATGATAAATCAATGTTGCCCTCTGGGGCCAGAGGGAGGACCCTCCTTCTTCAAAATTACCTTTATTTTTTTAAAAAATAAATCTTTATTGTTCAATTACAGTTGTTCCTTCCCCCCCCCCCCATAGCTTCCCTTCACCCAGTTCCCACCTCACCCCATGCCCTTACCCCCCCCCCATTGTCCTCATCCATAGGTGTAAGATTTTTGTCCAATCTCTTCCTGTACCCCCACACTCCCTTCCCCCTCAAGAACTGTCAGTCCACTCCTTTCTATGTCCCTGATTCTATTATATTCAACAATTTATTCTGTTCTTCAGATTTTTTATTCACTTGATTTTTAGATTCATTTGTTGATAGATATGTATTTGTTGTCACTTTGTTGTTCATAATTTTTATCTTTTCCTTTTTCTTCCTCTTCTTAGAGAATACCCTTCAGCATTTCATTTAATACTGGTTTGGTGGTGATGAACTCCTTTAGCTTTTTTTTGTCTGTGAAGCTCTTTATCTGATCTTTAATTCTGAATGATAGCTTTGCTGGGTAGAGTAATCTTGGTTGTAGGTTCTTGCTATTCATCACTTTGAATATTTCTTGCCACTCCCTTCTGGCCTGCATAGTTTCTGTTGAGAAATCAGCTGACAGTTGTATGGGTACTCCTTTGTAGGTAACTGTTTTTCTCTTGCTGCTTTTAAGATTCTCCAAAATTACCTTCTTTACCCATTCTACCCTAACAATGTGAAAAATTGTATCCACTAGATCAAGCATGTCAAACTCACGGCCAGTGGGCCACTAGGAGGCATGTGGCCCACCCCTTCACGCGAGTTTGACATGCTTGCACTAGATAGTCCTTTCACAGACAGGGCAGTCCTGATTTTAAGAAAGTTCTTAATAAGCCTGTTTGACATAGAAACCAAGATCTTAAGGGGCCCTAAATGTGGTTGGAACTGCCCTTTCCACCCATAGGTGAGGAATTCCTTGGCTGCTAGCAAGATGGGGACATGTGGGAGGCTGCGCAGCGTGAGTACCCTCCCAACAGCTGCCCAAACTCAGCAACAAAATGAATCACAAATACACGACATGAGTAGATTTCTTGTAAAAATGCAAAGACCAGAAAGCGCTCACAAGGACCCAGAAGTGTGACAGCAGAGATGCATGAGAGGAAGAAAGGAAGGTACTGGGACATGTGGTAAGGAAGGTACTGGGACATGTGGTAATCACGGACCAGCTTCAGTGTTCTGGATCGGTAAGAGACGGGATCTCTGTTTTGAGGAATGGAGATATTACCACCACACATCTAACAGATCTATAAAAATGAGTGGGGGGTAGGAGAAAAACGGGTTTTGGAGCAAGGACTCTATGGAAAGGGCCTGGGCGAACCACCAAACATGGAAGGTTTGGGCCAGCCCAACCAGGGTCTTTTGAGAGTAAGAGGAGTGGGTAAGGGTGAGAAGTGAGGCAGCTGCTAAATGGGAAACAAGGGTCAGGAAGGTGGGAGGGGAGTGGAGACAGACTCTGAGATTTTGCACAAGGCAGTCAGCAACATAAGCAGATCCCTGGGAAATTGAGGGGGACTGGCAGGCCGGACGCTGGCTACCTTATGTGAAGTTTGTGATAATACAGTTAAGACTCACTAGGTACTAACTGTACAAACAGAACAGTATTTATTTACACAGTGAAGGAGCCTGAAGGGCCGGCTCTCTTAGCTTTCATAATAAAACACTTGGCAAACATGATGAGCAAAAGATCTCAAATACTGTTTTTGAATCTAGGGTTTCAATTAAGGAGATATAAATTCCATGTAATCATTTTTATGTCTCAATCATGTTGCCTGAGGAATGTTTTAAAAAATCATTTTCTATTATTTTAATCAATTTACTTTTCAGTCATTTATGAAAATCCAAAATTACCATGTCAAAATAAGAGCTCAGATCATAAGTATAAGAGGAAATTACTTCTTACTTAAAAGAATAAGCCATGATAATTTTTTGGAATTCTCTCTCTCACCAAAGGCAACAATCAAGTACCTGCTGGAACTTATGTTGCCTGGCTAAAACCAAAATAACTGATGAATATGAAGGGTAAATGTTGATGGCAGAAGATAGTCTTACCTAACTTCGACCTAGGGCAAGGATAACCAGAAGATTCACTGACTCACTGCCTGTTTAGCCACCAAAATACCAGCCAGGAACAATAAACAAGTTGGGAACATACCACAATTGTCTCCAAATTGCTGAGAAGCATTCATTCTGACCCAGTAGTGGGGATTTGTCTCAGCTTGCATGCGTCTCTTAAAATAAGTGTTCTAATTTTAACAGCTAGGATCTCAAAAGAGACCTCCAGATCACAAGACACAGTCTGAACCCAAGCCAGCAACAATACTGCTTATGTTAGCCGTTAAAATAATCCCAGTGACCTGATGTTACCAAAAGATCAGATAGAATTTTCATGATTAGTTAGCAGTTGAGAAATGCAGCTGGTAATGTGTGGACGAGACTACAGAACTATTCAGAACGGAAAAGGAACTACTCCACACAGTGCCCACAGGAGCGATTCCATGTGAAGCTCCATATGTGCAGCAGTGCTCAATTAGGCATGAGAGAGAAAGTACAGCTTGGGCAGCCTTCTCTGGGAAGCACAGAGGCAGGCGGCCAACCTGCACCCACTTTAGCGATGTGTGTTCTCTGGTGCATGGCCACTCTTGCAACTTCTTAGACTGATTCACACAAACAAATTAGCCACCTCTTCTCTCTCCTCAAAAAAAAGTCTCTTCTTACTCATTCAGTCTAAATCAAGAGTCATAAACCCGAGTGCCCAAGGGCTGGGCTGGCCGTGCAGAAGAGTGAACCTGGTGGGGTAGGACTGGGTACCATGAGAGAGCGCATGTCCCATCACTAAAAGACAGCTGCTTCCCAGCAAACAACTGTAGCCATCAGGAATACACCCAATTTTTCCTTGCCATTAAAGCTAAATAAATCTCCGAATCATGTTCTGGAAATCAGAACATCAGTACTCAAACCCAGACTAATAATCTAGACTAGGACCTAGTTATCCACACCACCTACCAGCTGGCCACTCTTCACAAAGTAGGCCAGGAAAGTCCCAGGGGGCAGGCCACCAGGAAGACTTTCTTGGGCATAGTATGTAATTTTTGGTCTCTCCTGGCTGATTGCTTGCCATTCATTCATCTGTTCATCCTTCCATTGAACCAACACACTCTGCCTTCCTTCACAGTATTGTCTCAGCTCTTATCTGAAGATCTCTCCACTTGCGCCCGAGGACATGTCCCCTTTCACCTACTCAGGACATCACTCCAACAAGTCTCCCTTCAGTTTTCTGCATGATTAGTGTTTCTTTCCCTCCTTGATCCCTGCCACCAAACACAAACATGCTGTAACTTCTCTCATCTTTACAAAACCACCACCACCCTCTCTGGATCCTATATCCCTATCCAGCTACCAACACATTTCCCTGCTCCCTTTTAAAGAAAATACCAGCAGAGTTGTCTACATCCAGGATCTCTCATTATCTATTATCTGGGACCCGCTTCAGCAGGCTTTCTGCTCCACTGGTCCACTGGAGGGGTTCTTGCCACGACACCAGTGACCACCACATTCCAGATCCAGTGCCAGTCCTCAGCTGTCCTCTGCCTGACCTGCCACAGCCTGACACAGATGCATAGCTCCCCTCCTCCTGCATAGGGTTTCTTTGCTTGGCCTGGATAACACCTCACTTTGCTGGGCTTCTGCTGTGCTGTTCTGACTTTTCTCCCTACTCCTCCGAATTCTCCTGCCTCAGGGCTCAGTCTTCAGGACTCTCCTCATAATCACTCTCTTGGTCACATCACCTTGTCTCATGGATATAAATATCACTTATATGCTGACAACTCCTATAGTTTATATCTTACCAGACCTCTCCTATCTCCCAACTCTTATATCTACTTACTTATTCTACACTAGTAGCCTGGTGCACGAAATTTGTGCTCATTAAAAGGGAATTAATTGCCCTAACCGGTTTGGCTCAGTGGATAGAGCATCGGCCTGCGGACTCAAGGGTCCCGGGTTCGATTCCGGTCAAGGGCATGTACCTTGGTTGCAGGCACATCCCCACTGGGGAGTGTGCAGGAGGCAGCTGATCGATGTTTCTCTCTCATGGATGTTTCTAACTCTCTATCCCTCTCCCTTTCTCTCTGTAAAAAATCAATAAAATATATTTTTTTAAAAAAGGGAATTAATTAGCAGAGATATTTTAATATTGTTATTTGCCCTTTCTCTATAATAGAAGTGTGAGAGATGAAAGGAAATTAGTAAAATGTATATGAAAATAATATATAAATTTATTAATAAATAAACAGTAACAAAAGGATATAACAACAACAGAGGCATGATATAAAAATGACAAAAACATGATATGAAAACAACAAAAACATGATATAAAAACAGTGATGCAAACAATGACTGATAAAGTGATTAAACTTATTCTAGTATCTCCCTGCACACCACATTAAGAGTGAAAACACTTTCGGAGTGCTTGACTAATTTCCCTTGTGATGAAGTACTCAGAACTTTAACTGTAACATCACATGCTCTTCAAACTCGAGAGAAAGCAACATATAACTGACCACGTGCAAAAACGGGTTCAGGTAGGAATATGCCTACTTTGTCTAGAGTTTGTCCTTGTGATTTATTAATAGTCATCACAAATGCTGGCATCACGGGAAACCGTCGTCGAATCAATTTAAATGGGAGGCCAGTGTCAGATGGGGACAAATTAATTCTTGGAATCAGAACAGCCGCTCCCTCTGCAGATCCTGTTAACACTTCAGCTTCGATAATGTTAGGTCGTAATCTTTTGATAATAAATCTGGTACCATTACAAAGACCCCATTTACTATTGAGATTTCTCAATAGCATGATGATTGCACCCACTTTCAATTTTAATTTATGACACGGAATTCCCGAAGGAGTAATACTATTAAGAAATTCGATGGGAAAAATTTCCTTTTCAGCCTCATCTGTGGAATCAATAGAATCATCAAAATATGTGTGAAAATCTCCATTGAGTATATCCAAATTTTTTTCATTCAATTTTTGAAAATGCTTATTTTTTGGACAAAGAATTGCATGTTTAGATATATTTTTAATATTATCTATAGCAGTGGTTCTCAACCTTGGCTGCACATTAGAATCACCTGGGAATCTTTTTAAAATCCTGATTCCTGGGCCTTATCCTCCAGAATTGTTTCTTTGTTATGGGGTGGGGCCACAACATCAGTAACAAAGAAACAGAATTAAAACTTTATTGTGGGGAGCACTACAGTGTTTTGGACAGGTTCAAGCCTTGGACTGATGAGAGGGCACAGTCCTCTCATTGCCACGTGCAAGTCCCAGCTTGGAGGGCAGGGCCCTCCCAGCACAATTATAGCCAACAGCTGTAGTTGTAAGCTTGAACCTATGGTCCAAACATGTGACCCCACGTGCCTGAGTGATGTGGGCTTGATAGAGTTCAGGTGCATGTAGTTGAATAGGATTGAAACCCAGGAGAATGTTGTAAACATCTTGGTCACGCCCTTACTCTGCCTCGTAGCATCTGCTCTAAAATAAAGGCATGGCTGTGGGCATGGTCGCTGTCTCTCAGAGAAGCAGCGTCCCACGGAGACCCGGCTTTCATTCTCTTGTCTGTCTTTTCTAAGCCTTTCAGCTGCCCCGACTCAGGTTCACCCCTTGCCATGCTGGCATGGCACACTTTAGAAAGATATGCCTCCACACTCCCAGGGCGGGTTCCTGCCCCAAACCTCACCCTTACAGGAAATAGCTCTGGGAAACAGCTCGGGGGAGGGCGCAGCCGTTGCCAAGACTACCCCTGCAGGACTGACTTCCTTCCGCTTAGTCGTGGCAGTTGTGGTAGTGGTGAACACCACCCATGGTTTTTATATAAGTAGATTTTCACCAGGATGTTCAATATGTACCTCCAACCTACTACATCCAAAACTTAATACACTCAATACATCTCTAGCAATCCATCCACAAACCTGATTTACCCACGGTCTGTCCCATCTCAGGAGATGGCAACTCCTTTGTTCAGCTGTTTAGGTCCCAAGTCGTAACAGTCACCTTTGACATCTTTCTCCCACATCCCACTGAATATCTGATTTTTTTCATAAGAAGCTGGAAATCTGGGTTTCATGTGAAATTCCCCAATTTTTAAGCATTGACAACTCAAGAAAAACAAAACACCTAAGTGAGAAGAACAACAGAGGCCACTCCATGGCTTCTCATTCCACCTACCATTGCCCTGCTGTGAGAGGGAAGGCCAGCCAAACCCTGGGGCTGCTTGGTCTGGAGACCACCACGGTTGTTCTGAGACCAGCAGAGGGATTTTAATTCATGCTGAGCTCCCAGAGACCCACAGGCTCTTTGGGGATTATAATGGCCTAAATGTTCAGGATAGTCTATTTCAGCTTAAAAGATCTGGATTGCAATTTTACATGAACTTGAAACAAAAAAGTAATGTAACTACCTGCCTGAATTTTTAGCCCTTCTTAATTGCACAAAAAAAATGTAAGGAAAAAAATGTTTCTAGAGATGGATCTCTGCAAAAACACACAAAAAACAACCTACAAAAAATAAACAAAAAGCCCCACCCAAAGCATTTTCTGGCAGAGGGGAGGGAAAATGAGTTCTCTCATCTGGTTTCAACATTACTAAACAGGTGGCCAAGGGCTGAGAGAAAGCATCGCTTGGAGCAGTGCTACCACAGAACAGTAGACCTGCTACCCCCAGGGGTGAGCTGCAAGGACACAGCACTGACAGGCTGCAGGCCAACTGACTAACGGTGGAGCTTCTCCCCAGTTCCCCATGCACCAGACACTCTATGACTATGCTAATAAACTAAGATTTCCAAAACGAGCTAGGAAGACGGGACCATCCTAACCATTTTGGTAATTTAGATCTCAAACTGTTTTTCTGAGAAATGTATTTAGGAAATATTAAAAACAAAACAAAACCTGGGTTCCTGAGAGAGGGGTCAAGGTCTAGCAAACAAGTCTATCTTCCCCCTAAAAACTAACTGGGCTCCACCTGCTTGTTTTTGTCAAATAAAACAAATGTGAGCAGTGTCTGTGCAAACCAGGCTATCAATGAAAAGGACAGTGTGCTCAGTTGGGTAGTAAGGTGAAAGTCAGATGGAATCCCAATGAGTCGAAGGGGAATTGCTTGGCGCTGGGGACCATGTTACAAGAAAATCACGAATCTTTAAACGCTAGGATTACCCTATTTGAGAAGTGAGACCAATTGGCAGGATGTCAGATTCTCATGTCTTCACATATTTATCCCAGGACGAGTGCTCACTCTGCAGAACTGAGTGGGATGGTGGGTAGAACTGCTCACACTATTTTTAAAAAAAAATAATAATCCTTTCTTTTTTTTTAAAGAAGATATTTTTATTGATTTTAGAAAGGAAGGGAGAGAGAGATCGAAACATCAATGATAAGAGAGAATCATCGATCGACTGCCTCCTGCACGCCCCCTACTGAGGATTGGGCCCGCAACCCAGGCATGTGCCCTGGACCAGAATCAAACCGGGACCCTTCAGTCCGAAGGCCAACGCTCTATCCACTGAGCCAAACTGGCTAGAGCTGCTCACACTATTTTTTAAAATATATTTTTATTGATTTCAGAGAGAAAGGGAGAGAGATATAGAAGCATCAATGATGACAGAGAATCATTGACTGGCTGCCTCCTGCACGCCCCACACTGGGGATTGAGCCCATAACTAGGGCATGTGCCTTGACTGGGAATTGAACCATGACCTCCTGGTTCATAGGTCGATGTTCAATCACTGAGCCGCGCCGGCCTGGCTGCTCACACTAGTAACGATTACTTCTCCTTCGCACTCTCATCTTCTTGCTTGCTTAGCTGGATCCAGTCAAATTAAGCCACTACCCTATTACACACAAATTCAGTTCTAGGGGTCAGCTATCATGGTTTGCAGGAACATGGTTCAAACTGGCAGGGTTATGAGATAGTAAGGATTAAAATGAATCACGCCCACATTGTCAAGCAAGAGAGGTTTGTACTTCATAAGGCCAAGGACTGAGAGGCAATTAATGCTTCTCTTATTCCATCCCTTGACAGTGATTCCTGTTCTGTTTGCTTTCCTCAAACCACAGTTGGTGTATTTGAGAGTTTGTCTGTATTGTGCTAGAAAGGGGAGAGAATCAAGAGGCTGCAATATGTTAGAGAAACATGCCAAGAGAATAGGTAGGGAGGAAAGCACACAACATACTTATAATCCTTATCTGGGGCTATGACAGAGTCTGCCCAGAAAACAACAGAACAGGAAACATTTCTGCCACAAAGTCCATGCTCATTCCTGTGGTGCTAGACTTACTGGGAGGACTTTGGCTAAGGAACCATGAAGAGCATGTTTTCTGCTCACCCAGGAATGCCCTGGCGGGACAGACTGGAGAGCCAAGCCCAGTTCAATGGGAGCTCGGCTGCTCACGGCTGTTTCAGGATCAACCTGAAAGCTTGGCCTCTACTCAGGAAACTTGAGTCATCTTTCTGGTTCAACACAATGAGTCAGAGGCTGAAGGATGGGACCCAGGCACTCACAGTGAGACAAGTGTTGCAACTTGGCTGCATTGGTTGCTGAATTAGAACAGCACCAGGGATAGTGCCAAACAAGCACGTTGCCAAAAACAACGGCCTCCACTGAGCACTTTACATGACTGAATTCACTTTATCCTCATGACAACCCTTTGAGGTAAATGTTATTTTTCTCCCTGTTTTGCATACGGGGAACTGAGGCACAGAGCCTAAGCCAGATAGCAGGTAAGGGCAGAGTAAGCCACACACCCACCTTCCTGGTTTCAGAGATTATTACTTATGCTAGTCCATCTCTCAAACAGAAAGGACTAACCATCTAACGCTTACTGAGTGCTCAGGCAGGTCAGGCCTGTTCCTCCCACTTTACATGATTACCTCTCATACTGCTCACAGTACCCTCTGTGGACATGGAGGCAGAGAGGTCCAACTTCTGTTGAACCACAAGTTCAGTGACCATCAATCATCCAGGAAGTGGCTACTCCAGGATGTGAACTTAGGGAGTACAGCTCCACAGCCCCCTCTCTTGGCCATGACACCACACTGCTAATAGCATCTTGCTTAACTCCCAGCACCACATGGAGGGAGCTGTTAAGACCCTCATTTACAAATGAGGAACCAGAAACTAAGCAGCTAGCCTGAGGCAGAAGTTGGGTCTGCACCCAATCTGTTCCTGATCATGACATACAGATGGTTTATCAGAGGTCCAGGTAACCCAGGAACTGATGGGGCCCTTTCCCCATAGGCAGCTAAATGCCCTGAAGGTTATTCTAAGCAGAAAGGCATAGGGATCGATATCATCAAGCCATGCTTCTTGCAAGAAAAAGACTTCCCTCAAAGTTTCCCACCTGTTATTGCCCTCAGACTGACAATGCACCCCAAAATCTTAAATCTACTCCCCTTCCCTCACCATCCCCAACAACAGTAAACAGTTTCCACTTACGCTTTAAATGCTGGGAGGTAGGAGTATATAGAAATGCTGCTTAGGTTATAAATAAATGGCAGGTGTTTTCTGATATCTGTTGTTGCCCAGCTGCTAAAAAACATGTTCAGTAAACCCTGGTCCCCACCTGAAAGAAAAATAAAACAAATTAAAGTCACAGACTCAAGGACAGTTCAATAATTTTATAGGACTATATACCTAGACCTTTAAAAACAGGTACTAATTCCAGAAATTCCATGTTAAACCTAAGGACATTTTAGGGAGTGGTCATTTCTCTGAGTTAATTCATTAATTCAACAAATATTTACTGAGCAACTATTTTTTTTTAAAAATATATTTTATTGATTTTTTACAGAGAGGAAGGGAGAGGGATAGAGAGTTAGAAACATCAATGAGAGAGAAACATCGATCAGCTGCCTCCTGCACATCTCCCACTGGGGATGTGCCCGCAACCCAGGTACATGCCCTTGACCGGAATCGAACCTGGGACCTTTCAGTCCGCAGGCCGATGCTCTATCCACTGAGCCAAACCGGTTTCGGCTACTGAGCAACTATTATGTGCCAGACACTGAAGCAGGAACTGGAGAGTCATTATCTTCACCAGGATTTGGGAGGGGTGGGGCTAGGGGTACTGATACCAGCAAACCAAGAATCAATAAACACCATCAGAAATGGGGAGGAGGGGAGTGAAGGAAAGTACAGGCTACCATGAGTGCTCATGGAAGAGGCTCAAGACCTTGTCTGATGGGTCAGGGAAGGCTTTCATGAGGAAGCTGTGTTGAAGCCAAGCTCTGCGTAGTACACAGCAGTATCTGACAAATGCCGGTGGAGAGAAGAAGGGCAAATGGTGTTCTAGGTAGAATAAACAGCACACACCATGGGCAGCAACATGAAGCTATGGAAAGACCTGGAAGGTGACCTTAGAGGGGGACTGCAGAGGGAGAAGGGCACCAGGTGAATCTCAGAAAGGTAGGCATGGACTAGACCAGCAGTCACCAACCGGTGGTCCATGAGGTCCAAAAGGTTGGCGTCCGCTGGACTAGACCACATGGGGCCTGGATTTCAGACAATTCAAGATTCAGATTTTATGTTCAAAGAAATGGGATAAAAACAGAAGTAAAAAGCAAAAGAGCAAACTGGGATAATGGGTTTGTTTTCCGGAGCCCCAACTGTTGGTTCATCATCAGAAGGCCCAGAAGACACCCCCTTGGTGCACTCTCCAGGCAGGTTCAGGCCAGCCATCACTGGGTCAAGGTCAACCACACCCACACAGCACAGTGCTTGCTCAGCCCTTGTGGGTCCTGGACTTCATGCCTTCCTTGGAAAATGAGGACTATGCTGTTCATTCAAAAGAAATAAAAACAATAAAAATCTAAACACCTAAATCATAAACATACAAGTAACCAAATAGGTCACTAAGTTACCTCAAAACACATTCTGCCATACAGCCCATTGTGCTTTCTGTTTTAGACTCAGGAGATTTCAGAAACCAGGCACAGAACCAGGATCCCTGCAGCAGCAGCAGCAGCTCAGATGTATGTGTATGTATGTATGTATGTGTGTAGGTAGGTGTGTGTGTGTGTGTGTGTGTGTGTGTGTGTGTGTATACGGGGGGTGGCAGGTAGGGAAACTATTGCTCTTTGAAGTTCGAGGCTGGTGCACTGAACAGTTATTTCCCTCTTCAGAATGCTTTGCCCTGAGATGCCGTTTTCTTTCTAAACACACAGCAGGTCTAATTGGCTGGCATTACTATTTGGTTTTTTTTGGTTTTGAAAGAAACTTTTAAAATGAGATTTATTTAATATTTGGAGCTAAGTAATAAGACTAGGACATTAGGTTTAAAGTCCAACTGTCCCTTACCCATCCTCTGTGTGTTCCATCCTTTCCAAATGCCCTCAGTCAGCTCTCTGGATCAAGGGCATTTGTTGAACAAATGTCTATGGAGCAACCTCTCTGTATGAGGAGGCTCTGACAGGTCCTCATTCCTCAAGAGACAGACAGCTCAACAGAAAACTAGTTTTGCCCTTATAAGTTCTAAAGAATAATAAAGATGGCATCAGGATATATGCTCACTTGTTATAGGAACAAAAGAAGATTTTAGATATATAGACAAATTAACATATTTTGAGAAACAAAATATTAAGGCCAAAACATCATATTCATTAGAGGCTCACTTTGGATTCCACAAAGATTACCAGAATGTGGGAAAAGTCTTACTCATTTCCTTTTACACATAATCATAATAAATGACAAAATTACAGAGGCAGAGAACAGATGCGAGGTGGCCAGGGGTTAGGGAGGGTGGCAGGGAGCATGAGGAATCCTGTGATGACCCTGTTCTGTACCCTGACTGTGGTGGTGTCACACAAATCTACACACGGGATAAAAGTGCACAGAAGCACCTGTGTACACATACCAATGAATACATGCGAAACTGGTGAATCTGAATAAGGCTGGTGGATTGTATCAATGTCAAATTCCTGGTTCTGGAGTTATAATTATGCAAGATGTTGTTACCACTGGGGGAAAATGATGAAGGGTATATGGGCTCTCTATATTGTTTCTCACAACTAAATGTAAATCTACAATTTGCTCAAAAGTTTTTTGTGTTTTGTTTTAAGTCTAAGGGTTATGTGGTTAAAATGCAAAATACAATCAAGAACTGTTAGTCATTAGATTCTAAATTCCCAAGGACAGAGTGTATGGCTCTTTTTGCTTAGCACTGTAAATTCTAGCAGCTAGCAGAATGCCTTACACATAGATAAATTATTTGTGGAATGAATGTAAAAGCCTTGAATATGTTCTGTAACAGCAGAAAAGTTGAAATAATTTAAATAGTCCACCATAGAGGAATGGTTAGTACACTGTTATGCTAACCATTCATGGCAATACTATTCAGCCATTAAAACTAATGGCTATAAAGATCACCATCCACCATGTAATATAAACATATATCATGATATACATAGTGATTATAACTAAGAACATAAACATTCATATCGGAAGAAAAAGAAAAGTAATTACTATGTAAGAAAAATGGTATTACAGATGTTCCCTCCCCCTGACTTTTTCTTAATACTGTTATATTTTTGTAATTTTAAAATAACAACACAATTAGGGACAAGAATGAGAATTGCATTAAGATCTTTTATTTCTAAACATTCTCTGCTTGTTAATTTATTTTTGTTATAAAGCATGATACTATCAAAGGAAAAATATATGTGTAGATTATAAAGTATATTAATAATAAACCTCTATACTCCCAACATCCAATTTAAGAACTGAAACATTACCACTATTTTTTAAGTTCTCTGTGTGGACTCCCCAACCCAATCTCACTGTCCCTGACGCCAGAAATAACCACTAATCATGAATTTTGTTTGCAGTTGTCTTGATTTCCTTTATTTTACCAATATATATGTAATCTGACAACATATGTAGTTTTGTTGGTTTGTGAATTTTGTAAAAGTGGATGTCATATTTTTTCTACTTCTTGTTTTCTTATGCCATACTGTAATACCTTTGTGTTAAGCAATTCCACTTAAACTACTTTCTACATGTAATGTAGTGAAGAAATCCATCTAATTCCAAGGAGTCAGAATAGCAATTGTAAAAGAGAGATTCCCAATCCCATGGGGTGAGCCTGGGAAAGAGGAGTCAGAGCTGCTGGTCCCTCAGAGCCCATGACACCACAGGCTATTTCCATTCACCCTCAGATGCCCTGCAAACAGCAGTGTGCCACAGCAGGGCTGAGAAGCACTGATGGAACAGGATACAAGCAAGAAGGGGAAAAGGCAGGGCAGGAGATTTGTGATCATTGGTGCCCATTCAATTCACAAATCCTTAAACACTCAACAGGGACCTTTCCTTCAAGGCACTACAGATAATGAAACTTCCAAGGCCACTGATCTCATTATGTGATAAAGGGTCACCTTTCTGCCAAAAATTGTGAATTAAAAATAGAGGTAAACACCACCTACAAGTCCTAAGTAATTTTTAAATTTAGCACTCTAACCATCTCTTTCCCCATTTCAGTCAGGTGAATGTTTTAGCTGCATTAGAAAAACCCATATGTAGTGTTATCAATATCCTCTCTTTAGAAGTCCCTAAACTAGAACACAGTTCAAAGCAGAATGCAAATCCAAGCAGGTCTGTGCTACAAAACCCAAAAGCATTCCATGAAGATTGCTGAATTTCCACTACCAACACCTGTTCCAGTCAGACTCCAGAGGCAACTTTCTTTACTCTGACAGGTTCAGACATTCTTAATATCAACCTCAACTATCTCAGTGCAGACAAACATGATTAGCAGGCTTGCCAGCAGTTGGGATCCAGCAGGCCAGTGCATGGCGACACAGGTGGGAGAGAGTGAGCTAAGGACGTGGAACAAGGGACACACCCATCTTGCAAACAAAAGCAAATATCAGATTCTGTATCATCCTTCCACCAGGTTACCCAAGGGCAGTAATAACCTACAATCACTTGATATTTTCCAGGTCTTTTGAACCTGGTCACCACGGACATATTAAAGCATTTGTCAGAAACTGGACCTGTCTTATCTAATAAAAGAGTAATATGCAAATTAACCATCACTCCGTGACAAAGATGACGGTGCCCATAGCAGTGGGGGGAGGGATAGGGAGGGTGGATGACGCTGGTGGCGTTGCCCTGGTGACGCAAGCCCAGCATTCCGCACCATGGCCACATGGAGGGAGGGGCCGGGGGCCAAGCGTCCCGTGCCCTGGCCGCGTGGAGGGAGGAGCCTCTGGCCAGAGACTGGGGTGCAGGATGCTGGTGTCATTGCAGGCCGTGCTGAGGGACCCGCCCCCCCGTGTATGAATTTCGTGCACTGGACCTCTAGCTGTTTTATAAGACAGGAATGGCATTGAGTACTATCTTTTGAATGTGTGCACTTGCTTAATGCTTGTGTAGTTTTTGTGGTTTTCCAAAGTTCATTGGGCTAACTACTATGAATAGAAGGAAGGGCAGGTCGATTCTGGTTTAAACTTGAACTCCAGTATTTCAGTCACAGGAATGTTCCCCCAAGAATCATGCTACTCAAAGTGTGATGCAGGTTCCAGCAGCATGAGCATCACCTGAGAGCTTAAGAGAATTGCAGAATACTGAACCCCATTCAGATCTACAGAATCAGAATCCACATTTAAATCCCCAGATAGAGGAGGAGAAAATGGCGGTCAAATAAGCAGACCTGTCGGGTACCTCAACCCAGGGCCAGGCTGGAAATACCACTAAATTGGAGAATATTCACCTGGAATTTCCAACTGTGGTCCAGCTGAGGAACTGGCTTACAACGAGGAAAAACAGAAGGCATTTAAGACCAGTAGGAAGGGTGAGGTCGAGAGAATAGGGAAGCCCAGAGAGGAGGGAGCTAAGCTACAGGAAGAATTGTTCCAAGAGCACAAGCAGGGCTCCACACACCAGTGGTGGCAACCTGACAAGGTGTGCTTCCTGACCCGTGGCAGTGTGACCCACAGCGCTCAATCATCCAAGCAGCTGTGTAAGGTACCAGGACTGCTGGCAGCAGTGGAGTGTATTCCAGCAGACCAGAGCGAGTGGGGGAGAGAGCTGCAGTTTCTATTGCTTTTTTTTTTTTTAATCTCTAAACCCAGAGCACAGGAGTTTTCATTTGCAAATACACACCTGAGGCATTGGTGCAGGGAGGGAAGCACTGAATTGAGGTGCTTGCGGACAGTCAGGGTTGGAAAGCGGGGCAGAGAGACTTGGAAAAGCAGTAGACAGAAATCCTGCATTGGGCTGTTCATATACTTCCAAACAGAAATGGCCATTCTCCCTGGGAGAAGCTACCTGCCTGCTCCCAACACTCAGAGGGCAGGTAATGGAAAAAAAAACTCCACCCTAGGTGATACAGCCTGCCACATCCTGAACTTTGAGCTTTGCAGGGATCAAACCTGCAACCAAGGTATGTGCCCTTGACTGGAATCGAACCTGGGACCCTTCAGTCTGCGGGCTGATGCTCTATCCAGTGAGCAAAGAGGCTATGGCCATTCCTCTAATTCTTTCACCTTATTTAAGCTCTGCTTCTACAGATCCTATCTCCATCTCCTTTTTTTTTCTGGGTAGTTTTTGTTTGAGCTTTTCGGTTTGTTTGTTTGTGTTTTCTCCCCATGTTTTATCTTTCGTTTGTTTTCTATCATTCTTGCTCTCTTTTCTCTTTTCTAATTCTCTTTCCTCTGGTGGTCACTTTTGTTAGGGCTATAGAGGTCTTGAGTACATTCTTATTCTGTTCCTTCTGTGTTGTGTCTCGTCTTGTTGTATTTGGTGCGGTCCAGCCAGCACCTCCACAACAGCTGGTACAACATGGTAGGAAGTGAGCCACATAATCAGACACTCTGAGAGGAGGCACCATCCACGAATGGGACAATAACATTCAAGACCCAACTACAACAGGAGAACACAAACATCACAAGAAGAGGGCCTTTCTAGAATACCCAGCCCAGGAGAACTTAGAGTCTGCACTACTGGGTCCCACAAAACATCTACTACATAAGAACAACCCCAAAAATCTGGGTGGCATAGCAGTTTGATTTAACACGTTAAGCACCATGTCAGTCACTGGTGACTGACACTATACTTTCCATCCAGACCGGTCAGTCACTGCTGCTGCCAGCATATTGGTGAAATCGGATATCGCGGGCTAACCAGAAAGGAAGACAAAACAGGCTTGGTCCTTAATGTGTTAGTACATAGAAACAGATGCAAAGGAACAGCAAAATTGGGGAGACAAAGAAACAACCCCAAATGAAAGAAAAAAAGGAATCACCAGAAAAGGAAATAAATGAAATGGAGGCAAGTAATTTGTCAGAGAAAGAATTGAGTAATGATTATAAGGGTGCTCAAACATCTGAATGAGAATTACAAGTAAATCAATGAAAATTATAAGGAGTAAGAATCAAGAGAAAATGAAGAATGACATCGCTGCAATAAAGAACACCATGGAAGGTTTCAACAGTAGGCTAGAAGAAGCTGAGGACTGCATCAATGAGTTAGAAGACAAGATCGAGAAAAAACACCCAAGCAGATCAGCAACTGGAAAAAAAATTAAAAAGCAGGAGGAGAGTTTAAGGGAGCTTTGTGACAACCTGAAACAAAACAACATCCACATAATAGGGATGCCAGAAGGTGAGGAAGCTGAGCAAGGATAAAAAACCTTTGAAGGTTTGAAGAAGTAACAACAGAAAACTTCCTAGACTTGGGGAAGAAAAAGTCACAAAAGTCCAGGAGCACAGAGAGACCCAATCAAGATGAATCCAAAAAGACCTACAGCAAGATATCATAATTAAATTGGCAAAAGTAAAAGACAAAGAAAGAAACTTAAAATTGGCAAGAGAGAGACAGAAAGTTACCTACAGGGGATCTCCCATTAGACTATCAACTGATTTCTCAACGAAACTCATCAGGTTAGAAGAAAATGGTATGATGTATACAAAGTGATGCAAAGCAAGGGACTGAATCTAATAATCTATCCAGCAAGGCTATCATTCAAAATTGAGGGTGAAATCAGGAGCTATGCAGACAAAAAAAAAGGCTAAGGGAGTTTATTACCACCAAACCAGCAATGCAAGAAGTGCTAAAGGGACTGTTGTAAAAAGAAGAAATAGAGCGAGACAACCAAGATGGCAGCATAGGTAAACACCTGAACTTGATGCCACGCACAACCACATTAAAACTACAACTAAAAGACAAAACGAATATCATCCAGAACCATGGGAAGGCTGGCTGAGTGGAAATTCTACAACTAGAAGGAAAGAGAAAAGTGCATTGAGTCTGGTAGGAGGTGCAGAGGTGTGGAAGTGTAGAGGAACGGAGGCACGTGCGAAAGGGGCTGGCAGCTGGGTATGCTGTTGTCTTTTTCAATCAGGAGAGAGATACAAGCTCCTGACTACTCTGAACTCATTCTGGGTGAGAATTTGGGGACCCAGACTCATACGGAGAGAAACTGGACTGTCTGGCATCGGGCTGGAAAGTGAGGGCGGCTTTCTCGCAGAGGTGCTTGCAGTGTTCATTGTTCCTGCACGGGGCCGCGGGACACAGAACCTGGGACCTATCTGGGGAAGAGCAGACTGGCAGCCATTGCAGTTTGCTTCGCCCTGGTGATTCCCATAGACCCCGCCCACCCAATTTACAACCCCACCCAAGCTGTGCGCAGAAGCTTTTGCATACAAATGGCCTGGCCTTTCTCCACCTAAAACCCTGTCAAAGTAGCTGGGTCAGAGAACCCCAGAGCTTCCAAAAGAAGGCCTAAGGCTAGTCAGCAGCCTGCACTGCTTCACAGCTGCGCCTCATCTGGGCATCTCCAAACCCCAAACAAAGAGGAGGAATCTGTAGATCTCTCTGTAGCTCCTGCTAGGTGACCTCAGGCCATGGCTGACTTTGTACCTCCTAGGAGATCCAAGAGCCAGTGTACCCAGTGGTCAGAGTGTGACCATCCAGATTACAACTCTTCACATCCATAAGAGACACACTCAGGGGGCAGACTCAGTGAGCGCCAAAGCCCCACAGAAGCAAGTCCTGCCCCACAAGGGTGTCTCCAGCACAGAAGTTCTCCCATTGTAGACACAACTGGTCCTCAGCCAATTGGCCTGGAGGTCAATTCCTCCGAGTGATACCTACAACAATCAAGGCTTAACTACAACAAGACTGTGCACTCAGCCCACAAAGGGATGCACCAAGAGTTTCCACCTCAGGTAATTAGGGAGGCTGAGCCACTGGGCCCTATAGGTCACCTGGCACACAAAGCCACTCTATCAACACAGGGAAGCAGCCAAAATGTGGAGACAAAGAAACAGGTCACAAATGAAAGAAATGGAGGAAAGCAAACTACTGGATATAGAGTTCAAAACCACGGTTATAAGGTTATTCAAGAATCTTTTAGAAACCTCCGAGAAATATAGTGAGACCCTTGAGGTTATGAAAAAGGACCAATTAGAAATTAAGCATACACTGACTGATATAAAAGATAATATACAGAGATCCAACAGCAGACTAGAGGATCGCAAGAATCAAGTCAAAGATTTGAAATACGAAGAAGCAAAAACACCCAACTGGCAAAGCAAAAGGAAAAAAGAAAACAAAAATATGAAGATAGTGCAAGGAGCCTCTGGGACAACTTCAAGTGTACCAACATCCGAATTATAGGGGTGCCAGAAGAAAAGAGAGAGCAAGATATTGAAAACCTATTTGAAGAAATAATGACAGAAAACTTCCCCTACCTGGTGAAAGAAATAGACTTACAAGTCCAGGAAGCGCACAGAACTCCAAACAAAAGGAATCCAAAGAGGACCACACCAGGACACATCATAATTAAAATGCCAAGGGCAAAAGACAAAGAGAGAATCTTAAAAGCAGCAAGAGAAAAACAGTTAATTACCTACAAGGGAGTACCCATACGACTGTCAGCTGATTTCTCAACAGTAACTATGCAGGCCAGAAGGGAGTGGCAAGAAATATTCAAAGTGATGAATAGCAAGAACCTACAACCAAGATTACTTTACCCAGCAAAGCTATCATTCAGAATTGAAGGTCAGATAAAGAGCTTCACAGACAAGAAAAAGCTAAAGGAGTTCATCACCACCAAACCAGTACTATATGAAATGCTGAAGGGTATTATCTAAGACAGCGGTTCTCAACCTGTGGGTCTCGACCCCTTTGGCGGTCGAACGACCCTTTCACAGGGGTCACCTAAGACCATCCTGCATATCAGATATTTACATTACGATTCATAACAGTAGCAACATTACAGTTATGAAGTAGCAACGAAAATAATTTTATGGTTGGGTCACAACATGAGGAACTGTATTTAAGGGTCCAGAAGGTTGAGAACCACTGCTCTAAGAAGAGGAAGAAGAAAAAGGAAAAGATAAAAATTATGAACAACAAGGTGACAACAAATACATATCTATCAACAAGTGAATCTAAAAGTTAAGTGAATAAAAAATCTGACGAACAGAATAAACTGGTGAATAGAATAGAATCAGGGGCATAGAAAGGGAGTGGACTAACAATTCTCAGGGGGAAAGGGGTGTAGGGGATGCGGGAAGAGACTGGACAAAAATCGTACATCTATGGACGAGGACAATGGGGGGGGTAAGGGTGAGGGGGGGGGACTGGGTGGAGGGGAGCTATGGGGGGGAAAAGAGGAACAACTGTAATAATCTGAACAATAAAGATTTATTTTTTTTAAAAAAAGAAGAAATAGAAAGGGAGGAAGGAATATAGGCATAAAGAATAAAAATGGCAACAAACAAGTACCTATCAATAATAAGCTTAAATGGACTAAATGCTCCAATCAAAAGACATAGGGTAGCTGAATGGATACAAAAGTATGATCCATATATATGCTGTCTACAAGAGAACCACCTTAGAACAAAGGACTCACACAGACTGAAAGTATGGGGGGGGGGGGGGAATTTTCAGGCTAATGGAAGTGAAAAAAAAGCAATACTTATATCTCACAAAATAGACCTGAAAGTGAAGGCCATAAAAAGAAATAAGGAAGGCCACTTCATAATATTAAAAGGATTGACTAAACAAAAGGCTGTAACTCTGGTAAGCACATATGCACCCAATACAGGAGCATCCAAATATATATAAAAAAACTTCTGGAGGATATCAAGGGAGAGATCAGCAGCAATACAATCATACCCCACGGACATAACTGGATAAATCTTCTAGACAATAAAACAACAAGATCAGCAATCCTAAATGACATTCTAGAACAGATGGAACTAACTGACACCTTCAGAACATTCCACACCAAAGCTACAGAATACACATTCTTCTCAAGTGCACATGGGACATTTTCAAAGATAGACCACATGTTAGGACACAGGCTAAGACTCTACAAACTCAAGAAGACTGAAATCATACCAAGCTTTTTCTCAGACCACAATGGCATGAAATTAGAAATCAGTACAATAAAAATGCTCAAACACAATCAACCATATGGAGGCTATAGTATGTTATTAAACAATGAATGGGTTACCAAAGAGATCAAAGAAGAAATAAAAAACATCCTGAAAACAAATGAAAATAAAAACACAACAATCCCAAAGCTGTGGGACACACTGAAAGTAGTCCTGAGATGGAAGTTCATAGCACTACAAGCCTACATCAAGAAATAAAAAAATTTTTAGTAAGTTATCTAACATTACAACTTAGAAAATTAGAAAGAGAACAAGAAGAAAAGGCCTTCTACAGTAAGTAGAAAGAAAAAAATAACAAAAATCAGAATGTATATAAATGAAACAGAAACAAAAAGAAACAAACAAAATCCCAAAAGATCAATAAAACCAAGAGCTGGTTCTTCAAAAGAATAAATAAGATTGATGAACCTCTAGCCAGACTCATCAAGAAACAAAGAGAGGACCCAAATAAACAAAATGAGAAATGAAAGAGGTGAAGTAACAACTGACACCACAGAAATACAAAGGATCATAAAAAAAAAATACTATGAACGACTTTATTCCAACAAACATCAAATTGCATTAAGGCTGCTTTCTTCAAATTAAGCATCAAGTGCATCAGTTTCATCACACCTGAGTGTGTGGAGCCAGAACTGCTGATTAGTATCTATGATATCATGGCCTCTTCCCTCTCACTGCTAACAGGTCCAGAAGTTAACCTTATCTTGTCACATTTTATAAAATGTTAGTTTATAGCTATTTCACAACAGATATTGTTCAACTTTCAGGAAATGTGTAACTTCAGTTGTGAAGTAAATGGCAAGACAGTTTGCAAATACAAACACCAGTATAGGAACTTAAGATACTTTGCTATGGGAAGTTAGGTGCCAGCCAGTCATGAATCAGGTATGTAGTCACTGGCTCTAAATTCTAATACTTTAGATTCTGGGAGGAAAGAAGTCAAGGTACCTAGCACGATTTGCCATCTTAGGATTATTCTCCTGGCCAGCACTGGTGATTGGGGGTAATGATGTGTGATTGAGGACTAGAAGTGATTAGAAGCTTGACAGCTACATTCTTTCCCATTAGAAGAGCTGTGAAAGCAGCTGCAAATGCTCAGTCATCAGCAGCCTTGTCAGTGGACACCAGGCCCCATCACTTTTTGTTGAATGTATGCAATAAATTAAGCAAGACTTGCAAAATATTCAGACTGAGATATAGTCATGTGCAAACCAGTTTTCTTTAATACCAGTCTAAAAATTCGGGGGCTTAAGCCTCCTGTTCAGGAAAACGGGGAGAGAAAGGGGGTGGGCAGATACCTGTGAATGTTAGAAAATGTATGGTACAGTGAAAAGTCTGAAACTGTTCATCTCACCTGTGGCATAACACACAAAATTGGGCACTGTATGGAAAACCCGAGGCACTGCAAGGTTACTGCCATTAAACAGGATGTAGCTCACAAAGAAATATTCTATTAATATTAAGCATAAGTCCAATAAGTCTTTATGTCACACAGGTATGGATTCCATAAGATAGTACAGTAGTCCCTCCTTATCTGCAGGGGATACATTCCAAGACCCCCAGTGGATGCCTGAAACTGCAAATAGTACCAAACCCTATATACTGTTTTTTCCTATACATATATACATGCATACGTACATGTGCACTTTATGGCTTCTCTTTGGCATTTCTGAATTGCCAGTCTCACTACTCTTGCACTTTGGGGCCATTACTAAGTAAAATAAGGGTTACTTGAATACAAGCACAGCAACACCCAGTCAATCTGATAACCAAGATGGCTAACAGGTAGGAAGCATATACAATGTGGAGATGCTGGAGAAAGGGATGACTCAGGATGGACCAGAACAGTATGAGATTTCATCATGCTACTCAGAATGGCATGCAATTTACAACTTATAAATTGTTTCTTTCTTGAATTTTCCATGTTTAGTATTTTTGGACCACGGTTGACCACAGATAACAAAACACAAAAGCAAAACTGTGGAAAAGGGGGGACTACTGCAAACCCCTCCAAATAGGAGCAGGCTCCCACAACACGAGTGAACATTCTCTGATGAGTAAAGCTTATCAACACATTCAGTGAAAACAACCTTGCAGTTAGGAGCTCCTATTAATTTAAACAACATATTGAGAATAACTATACGTTCCATCTGCATAGTTAAATTTTCAACTGTCAGCCGAAGCCGGTTTGGCTCAGTGGATAGAGCGTCGGCCTGCGGACTGAAAGGTCCCAGGTTTGATTCTGGTCAAGGGCATGTACCTGGGTTGCGGGCACATCCCCAGTGGGGGATGTGCAGGAGGCAGCTGATCGATGTTTCTCTCTCATCGATGTTTCTAACTCTCTCTCTCCCTTCCTCTCTGTAAAAAATCAATAAAAATATATTTAAAAAAAAATTTTCAACTGTCATTTAAGCAGTTTTATTAAGAGAAAATTCAACCCTTCACCACCAAGAGCTAATGAGTGGAACACCGTCAGAAAGGCCAGCTTCTGAAACACTGCAGCTGAGAAGGAAGCATGCTGCAGGCACAGGAAACCTCTCAGCGGGTTCAGATTCTGGCTGCAAAAGCAGAAAGTACTGTCTAGTTGAACACTGTTTACAGGTCCCTGCTTCTTAATAAATTCACCTACCCTTCTAGCATCTCTATTTTTTTTTTTACCATACTGCAATATAGTTTTTAACCTTTTATTTTTGTTTTTTTAGGTTTTTATAATTTATTTTAATTCTATAGAAAAAAGGAATTTCATAGGGCAACCCGGGAACACTGTTCATGCTATTCTTCTTGCAGCACAAAGTATAAGAAAATATACTAGAACTCCTTCCAATGTACTTTTTTATTTGTTTAATTAAATCTTTATTGTTGTAAGTATTACACATGTTCCTTTTCCCCCCATTGACCTCTTCCAGCCTGCCCCTGTCCCCCGCCCAAGGCCTTCACTACCCTATTGTCTGTGTCCCTGGGTTATGCATATATGCATACAAGTTCTTTGGTTGATCTCTTCCCACCCACCTACCTTCCCTCTGAGATTCCACACTCTGTTCCATGCTTCTATGTCTCTGGATCTATTTTGTTCATCAGTTTATTCTGTTCATTAGATTCCACATATGAGTGAGATCATGTGATACTTATCTTTCTCTGACTTGCTTATTTTGCTGAGCATAATACTCTCCAGGTCTCTCCATGCTGTCTCAACGAGTATGAGACCCTTCTTTTTTACTGCTTGCATAGTATTCCACGGTGTAAAATGTACCACTGCTTTTTTATCCACTCATCTACTGATGGGCACTTGGGCTGTTTCCAGATCTTAGCTATTGTAAATTGTGCTGCTATGAACACAGGGATGCATAAATTCTTTCTGATTGGTGTTTTAGATTTCTAAGGATATATTCCTAGAAGTGGGATTACTGGGTAAAATGGCAGTGCCATATTTAATTTTTTAAGGAAACTCCATACTGTGTTCCATAATGGCTGCATCAGCATGCATTCCCATCAGCAGTGTACTACAGTTCCCTTTTCTCCACATCCTCACCAGCACTTGTCATTTACTGATGGTAGTCATTCTGACAGGTGTAAGGTGATACCTCATTGTCATTTTCATCGGCATCTCTCTGATGATCAGTGATTTTGAGCATTTTTCATGTCTCTTGGCCATCTGTATGTCCAGCCCTTACGCCCTCTGCACTTCCTACCAGTCTCTATGCATCTCCACTTTCCATTCTTGGTTATCAGGGTTCTCTCCAACTATTCTTGAGTCAATTTTTCAGGGTGGTTTTTCTCTATTTTAGTTGTATTTCCAGTTTGGTCCTGGGAGAGTGTCAGTGTAGCTTCCACGTACTCCTCTGCCATATATATATATATATATATATATATATATATATATATATATATATATAATTGATATTTTACAGAGAGGAAGGGAGGATAGAGAGTTAGAAACATCGATGAGAGAGAAACATCGATCAGCTGCCTCCTGCACACTCCCTGCTGGGGATGTGCCCGCAACCAAGGTACATGCCCTTGACCGGAATCGAACCTGGGACCCTTGAGTCCACAGGCTAATGCTCCATCCATTGAGCCAAACCAGTTAGGGCTCCTCTGCCATTTTTAAGCCCCCCTTCCAATTTACTCTTGGCCCTGATTCCAAATCCAGAGTTCTTTCCACCAGGAAAGCAACCCTATACTGATAGAAAGAAGTCTAGACTTGGGTCCTGATACTGGGCCCAAATTTAGATCTATTTTTGTTTCTAGCACCTCTTGATTTTATTTATTTATTTTTAAAATATATTTTTATTGATTTTAGAAAGGAAGGGAGAGGGGGAGAGAGGGAGAAACATCAATGATGAGAGAGTATCATTGATCGGCTGCCTCCTGCATGCTCTCTACTGGGGATCAAACCCGCAATCCAGGATGTGCCCTGAGACTTGAACTGTGACCTCCTGGTTCATAGGTCAACACTCAACCACTGAGCCACACTGGCCAGGTGAGCACCTCTTGATTTTAGAATAACTTAGATAATCCAGGTTGGTCTCCACCAGGTAATTAGTTTACATTCTAAAACTGTCACCATGGCACACTACTGTCTGGTATCCAAACTCTTCTCTCCCAACACCACCATCTCATGCTCTTTTACATTAGAATGGAATTCTCTTTACACTCTTATAATCATGTGGATTTCAGGCCACTGAGTCTACTTTAGAATATGATTCACTTACTGGAATTGAGAATTCACACTGAATTTCTGACAGGATTACATTATTTCCTTTAAATTTGATGAGAGGAGGTAAAGAAAGCTACACTCTTGCAGGAAGGTTAAGACAAACAGTGGACTTCTGCTAAAAGTACTCTCACCTTCCTTTATGCAAAGGCAACTTTTAGTATAAGCAGTAGAAATAAGGAATACATGTTTTGAATTCAAATATTAATACAGCTTTCATTCCTTATATGAAAGGGAAACAGTAGGAGCTAAAAAAATAAGTCAGTAAAGTGAAGAAGTTATACTTGGCCCTGCCTACAATGAGCACTCAATATATTACTTCTTACTCAAGACTGATTAATGTCAGATGCTGCCATTTATTACAGTCCAGACAGCTCTACTCATTGTCCTGGAGCATGTAATGTCCTGGACAGAGCAGTTTCTCAGCCTTAGCATTACTGACATTTTATTTTATTTTTTTTTAAAGTTCTTAATTTTTTTTTTAAATATATTTTATTGATTTTTTTTACAGAGAGGAAGAGAGAGGGATAGAGAGTTAGAAACATCGATGAGAGAGAAACATCGATCAGCTGCCTCCTGCACATCTCCTACTGGGGATGTGCCCGCAACCCAGGTACATGCCCTTGACCGGAATCGAACCTGGGACCTTTCAGTCCGCAGGCCGACGCTCTATCCACTGAGCCAAACCGGTTTCGGCGCATTACTGACATTTTAGATAGAAAACACTTTGTTGTGCACTGTCCTGTATGTTGTAGGATATTCAGCAACACACCTAACCTCCACTCACTAAATGTCAGTGGCATCTTCCCCACTCAGCTGCAACAACTAAAAATGTCTCCAGACATTGCCAAATCACCCCAGGCTGAGAACTACTGGCACAGAACATAAACTAACCAAATAGTGAAATAAGATTAAGACTTAAACTTCCTTAGTCTTTTCAATAACATTTCAAATAGCTGCATATTCCAAATCCTCAAATGACTAAACAGAATTCAATTTCAGTGAACAGCAACATCAAAAAACCAATTTCAGTGTTATGTATAACTTAAAATGTTTTCATTTTCAATCTCTTAACTCTGACAAACTTTTCGATTTAATTTTTTAATTTAGAAAGTCTAATTTTGAGATTTTGACTTTTAGATTTATAACTAGTTAATGGAAATGAATCCTATCTGCACTGAAGCCAGAACCTTATGTGCATGAGGAAAGCTGTTTCTGCTAGTTCAAAAGATCTACTCAATGAAAATCCCAAGTCTGCTCTAAGAGGGGAGTGAGGAGGAAAAAGCCCCTTAGGGCCTGGTCTGCTGCAGAGCTCAGGCTCTGGCCCAGCCCTGCATTCCTGGCCTGGGCTTTTGCCACAATGTCAAGTATCTGACAGTGAGTCACTGCTGAGAGGGCTTCTCCTGAGGCATGTCTTTCTTCCTGGATACACTGGGTCTTTCCTTTATTCAAAAGGTTCATCAACATTAATTTTTAAAAAGCTGCTTTTGCATTTAACTAGTAGTTTTGTCTTATTGTGTATGGTTTTGTTGTTTAAAAAAACACAGCTTTTTATTTCAGAGACTGTCCTGAAATAGAAGCATACCTACTAATTCATTTAATCAAAATTCTCCAGAGAATGTGAGACCCTAAATAACAAGTAGTCAGAACCTTTCTATGTATACATACCCCTACAGATACACTTATCATTATGGAAAATGGATGCTGACTTCACCAGTGATCACTCTTCAGCCTTACAGATGCCATTCTATCTGATGCAAAGCCTTACAGAGAATGAGAATATGGAGAAAAAGATTGTTCATGTAAACAGCCTATCTTATTTTTTAATGTCTCCTAAGAGGATAGAGCCAAATTATTAGGTTTACTCCTCCAATTTCCATGGAGACAACACTTGGTCCTATTAGGTCTTGCATGTAAGTTTACTCGGGTTTAAAAATAGTTGTTCAAGTTTTCTATTTGCCTCATAGTCTGTTGAATTCTTGAATAATCATGATTCATTTATCATACTCTAATTTACTAGTAGACACAGGAAAACCAATAAAGGTAAGACTATAAACTGCCTGTCCTAGTTAGGATACTCTTATATACCTATAGAAAAAAGATGCAGGTGCACACACAAACACACTAGTATTTCCAAAGTACACAACATAAAAAGCTTGCTACACCTCATGTAATGCTGTGTTCCAGGCACAAGGAACCACAACAACAATATCCCTGAGAAGAGCACCTCATAGAATTTACTAATAGCTGATCAGATAAAGAGATAACATGATAAAGAGATATACATACCATCAAAACTACCTTGCTCGGAAGCAACACGCAGCAGCTGGCTGTATGTTTCCACTGAAGGCTGATACACAAAAACTCCGGAATTGAAGCAGTCAGGCCACCCGGGGTCTGGAGCCGCCGACAATTCTTCTCTCTCAAAAAGATCATCAATATTTGCTAGGACCTGATTCAAAGAGGGGGAGGGACAGCATTACAAAAATGTTCTTAAGCTCTCTCTAAGCCATCCAACACAAAAGACGCAATCTGTTGCTGGTCTTAACTGTTCAGATGACAGCTGTAAGGCAGCCTGGGCCTGCTTTTCTTCATCACCTGACACTTGTTTGAATCTGAACTTTACTGTCAAGTCTTGGCAGCGTTCTGCTAATGCCTAACCAATCGCAGCTACCATATACATCCTTTTAGCCGTCAAAGCCACACTCACCAGAGTATCTGCATCCATGAACACACATTTTGAATACTGTGTAAGTGACCAGCAGTGGAGCTTAGTTAAGGTAACACCCAATTCAGGCCTCTTCATTAAGGTCAGATGAGCAGAATCGCCACTGTCCAAAACATCTACCATGATGACTTCATCGAAGACTGTCTCTAAAACTTTCCTGTCAAAATAAAATTCAAAAACAGTGCTTAGCATCTTTTCAGAACAAGTGACATCTACCATAAGACTGCATTTTTATTAGCCTATCCATGCATTAGTAGGGCAAGTTATTACTTTGGCATAACACAATCTCTTAAATATGTCCTCATTTACTTCAGGACAAATTATGTTATTTTGCATGTGCAATTAACTTCACTAAAATAATAACTGCTTATTGGTGAGTATGAAGCACTTGTCTTAAGACACTCTTATAGAAGTTTCTTATTTTTTACTGTACCACCGAACACCAGGCAAACTGCGGCAACAGCTGTGAAAGTGACTCACACGTGGTAAGAATGCATCTTTGCAACAGCCTATGTATTTACACTATTTTATTAGAACTGATTCTTTCCGATTATCACATATTTTTACAAATGATGCTGAGTGAAGTACATATGTCTGCAATGAAGCCTGTAACTAACCACTTTTGCTAAAGAAGTTAACAGAGAATGGCCTAAACTTGTCTCAAAAGAAGCTATTTTTTAAAAAAATATATTTTATTGATTTTTTACAGAGAGGAATAGAGAGTTAGAAACATCGATGAGAGAAACATCGATCAGCTGCCTCCTGCACACTCCCTACTGGGGATGTACATGCCCTTGACCGGAATCGAACCTGGGACCCATGAGTCTGCAGGCTGATGCTCTATACACTGAGCCAAACCGGTTAGGGCAAAAAAAGCTATTTTTAAGAATAGAATGTAACCAGCATTTATGATGTGCTTAGCACTCCTAGCATAAAGAGAGACTCACTTCCGTTTGTGAAGTACAACACTTCTCCATGTCCCCAATTAAAGATTTATTTTAGGAAGCAATCTGAAAGTGGTGAGGGGAGTATACTTAGTAAGACACTAAACTCAACCTAAGTTAAAACATGATACAGATCATAACTGAGAGTTTTTAATATCAGACATGCACAACAAAACTGGTGCTGTATTATCTGTCTCCAGAGCTGTCCAAGAATATGTTCTAGTTCGCACAATAAACTTGATCTTATTGAAAAGAAATGGTCAATGGTACCATTTACCACAGTAAAGGTGTGGGGGTGGACTATCCTCTTATATATATCCTCTTATATATATCCCCATAAATAAACTACAAATTAGGATATACACATTAGGAGATAATTTATTTGTTGTTGTTGTTAATTGATTTTGAGAGAGAGAGGGGGAGATAGAGAAACATCAATGTGACAGAGAAAAATCAATTGGTTGCCTCCCGTACACACCCAGACTGGGGATCAAACCCACAAACTAGGTATGTGCCCTGACTAGGATTGGAACCCGCAACCTTTTGGTGTATGGGACAACGCTCCAACCAACCAAGTCACCAGGCCAGGGCTAGGAGATAAACTTTCTTGCATTTTCCTAAAGTACCCTTTAGAACAGCGGTTCTCAACCTGTTGGTCACGACCCCTTTGGCGGTCGAACGACCCTTTCACAGGGGTCGCCTAAGACCATCCTGCATATCAGATATTTACATTACGATTCATAACAGTAGCAACATTACAGTTATGAAGTAGCAACGAAAATAATTTTAGGTTGGGTCACAACATGAGGAACTGTATTTAAAGGGCCAGAGGTTGAGAACCACTGCTTTAGAAACAAGGTTGCTTGTGTACATGTATGCATGTAGATATATATGTATAGATGTATGTTCTCCTTTTCAGAGGTCCTTAGCATGTGCTCACATATTTTGAAAAAAGTCACAAAAAGATGTTTTCAATTTCTAAGAGGGATAAAAGAATGCCAAAATAAACACAATACAGAGCAGCTAGCGTGCCCAGATATTTTTAAAGTTAGTATTAGGAAGTAGGTAGTTCACTCAGATACTTCAAAATTTAATTCCAACAAATCAAAGTGAATAACCCAAACAACAAGCAGCTGTGCCCTTCGGGCTGCTCTCCTAGCACAACCCCAAATTCAGAAAGTCCTTTGGCAAATATACCAATTTATTAATCTGTAAATAAAGATCTTTAGGATACAAATGTCAATGACAGTGGAGAAAACTGCTATTTTCTTTGAAAGTCACCTGAGGTTTCCCTGGTTTGAAACAGGAAACCAAACAGCCCCTGCTGCATTTTGGTAAAGGAGTGCATGTGAAGTGTGACTACATGAAGGGAATGCCTGTATGGAAACCCACACCCTGAGGACTTACTTGTTAAGGGGGAGTCAATCTACTCCTCACGTCACAGAAGGGAGCTTCGCTAGAATATCTCCCGTAAACTAGACAGAGGTTTCATACCCTGAAATCCTTCACTCAGCAACTCGAATCTTTCTCCCCCAGGTGCTCAAGCCCTGTAAAGGGTATGGCCTCAGTGCCCAGTGATGCCAGCAATGGGAGAGGGATGTCAAGCGCCACCACAGACAGGCAGCGCAGTGCTCACCTCATGGAGTCCGAGACCTGCGGAGTGGCGAGCACCGCCAGCCTCCTGGTGGTCCTGTGCTGTTTCAGAGACAAGGCCAGCACCAGGGCTCCTTTGGTGTAGGAATCATTTGTGGTCAGTGTAACAAAGGCCTGATCTTAATACAAAGAGGGAAAAAACAACACTCATTACAACCTTCTACCTTGAAAAAGCCACCCCAGGACCCATTGCAACCAATAATTTGGCAAAAATCAGTTCCTTTCTCAATCTGTCCTAATTTAGAATCCAAACAAGCTAAATTCTCAGACTAGCTTAACACTCAGAGGCAATTAACAGGTGGTGATGAAGCTATTCAGAAGTGCAATTTCTGTTTCTCCTGGGAGGTACCACAGACAGTATTTTCAGCCAAGCATAAATCCAACTAACAACTCCAATTGAGAGTTGAGAGCTGAGAGTGTCTGAAAGCAGAGGCCATATTCTTCATTCTGGTGCTTACATTTCTGCCAGGCCCTGGGCTTTTTATAGTTTTCTCAACCTGGAGCAAAGGCCTCCCACCACCCCTCAAGAGTCACTTTGAGTGTCTGCTCAAATGTCAGCTCCTCAAAGAGGCCTTGCCTCCTTAATGCTTCTGACTAAACAGTGGCCAATGGCTGTTAAATGGACTTAAGAATCACCACAAGCTCATAAAGGTTCCTTGTTTTCCTTGGAGAAGCCAGCAGTACGTACCCCCTACCCTGCACTCATTCATTCTCATTCGCTCGCTCACACACACAACTGTCTCCAATAATCACCTAATTGCGGGGACCAAAGGCAAACAGAAGGACTATTGTTCCTGCTCAACAAACCCCACCCCGCCAAGACCACCATCCCGCCTTAGGATTTCCCCAGTCCTTCCCTGGGGTAATTCTGGGGCATACTGTTTCTGAGGGGATTTTAACGACAGCAAGTTGGTGGGCACCCAAGTGTACAGGATACTTAAGATCAAGCTCTGGCAGGGGTCATTTGGGGTCACTGTTGCCCAAACAGGGAGCTGGGACATTTTGTCACAAAGCCACTCTGTCTTAGGTTTCCTCATTCTCCCTTTGCCCATTTTCCAACGTGGAGGCAGGAGGCAGTGGAAATTCCACTGAGGGCTGAGAGGAAAGTGCATCCCCAGCCTCTGACCTGAGGGCCATCTTCAGTGTTGGGCTCTCTTCCAGGCAAGCCCACTATCCAGTTCTTGAAAGACTGGTGTTCCCCACCCCTGGAGGGTCCCAGCGTCCCGCCGGCGACACCTGTCCCTTGTCATGCCCATCGTCCTCTGTACTTGTTCGTCCAACCCATCCATCATAATAAGGCAACATTTCAGCCTGCCCCAAAGGCACTGAACGTGGGGCACAACGAGAGATGTTTTCACTCAAAAGCGGTGCAGATTCCAGGGGATCCGGAAGAAAAGTTTAATAAAGGGAAGCAGGACTCAAGGGCTTCGGGAAACAAGGTGTGGATGGTTTCCAGGATGGAGCACGGGGCAGGACAAACGCGGAGGAGCGTGGGCTCTAGCAGCAGCCCTCGCGAACATCGCCAAGGGACAGGAAAGGCCAAAGACGGCGGCGGGAGCTCCCCCTTCCCACAGACGCGTCGCACCTGCAGTCTCTCCGCAGTTCACTGCTCTGAGTAACATCCCCCGCCATCAGCCTCCACACGGAGGACCAGTGACCTCCGCGCCGGGGCGGACCCGCCCGGCGGCCCGGACAGCCAGCAAGTGGGCCGGCGCCCTCCCGCTGCTCGGCTCCGGCCTCCCGAAACCCGGCCCCGAAGGCCTAAAAATAGGCTCGGCGTGACCGCCAGCGCCCGGGCGGGAGGCCCAGGAGCCGGCCCGGCCGCCGGCGTCCCTGCCTCGCGGCCGCCCCTCCAGAGTCTCCAGCCCGCGGGCGGCGGGAAGGACGGAGGAGAAGGGCCCCGCGGG
>NW_005871098.1:4926612-4950689 GCF_000147115.1 Myotis lucifugus | reverse complement strand
AAAAAAAAAATGGGGGAGGAGAAAGAGTGAGGAAACGGGGTGGGGCGACCTGCGGGCGGGGCCGGCCGCATTCCTCCGCCTCTGAGCTGGGCGCCGGGGCCAGCTCCTCTGGTCCTGACCCCGCGGGGCACCTGCCTGGGGCCGCGCGCCTCCGTGCCGCCTCCGTGCCTCCGGCAGTCGGGGTTTTGGAGGGAGACTTTCGGGCGGAGGGTGGCATTAGCGGGACAAACTCTCCAAGAAGTCAAGGGTGAGGGAACCTTAAGAACAAAGGAGCAAATAACAAGATCACTGTAGTTCTAGTAATTCATCTGAATTACACATAAAGTTTAATTCCACTGTTTTCACCTGGAATTCCAAATAAACCCGGAAGCATTTCCTACTGTTCTCACGATGGTTTTGTGGCTTTGACAGAAAAATGCAATGAATTTTAAGTATATTATTTATATTCTTGAGGCTCTCTACATCAATGAGATATTTAAGTGTTTCATTCAATCCTCATAGAAACTCACTGAAGTGAGTGTTATGTCCTTATTTTCACAGATGAGGAAACTGAGGCACAGAAAAATTAAATTACTTATCTATGGTCATCTCAGGGAAGTGGAAAAGGTAGAATTTGAACTGTGGCAGTTTGGTTTACAGAATTGACCCTCCCACTGGCAAGGCTGTGACATCTCTGGTACACTGGTACCCTAAAAAGGTTAGTAAATGATAGTAACTGTGGTTGGGTAATGTACTTGTTTTGGTTAATCTGTTTCACAAATCATGCAAGGTTGAATCCGTCTTTTTTTAGGAAGTTGAGAAATAGCTCTCTAATGTGATCACATCCTTCTCTTCTCCCCATCCCTTCCACACAGTCCAAATGCACCAGGAAAGCAAAAGTGGTACAATTCTCAGCAAACAATAGTTGCTTAGTACATGTTGAATGGAACCAAACAGGAAGTTAACAACATCAGTTAAGAATATGAAGTAGAATCCCTGGCCAGTCGGGCTCAGTGGATAGAGCATCGGCCTGTGGACTGAAAGGTCCTGGGTTCCATTCCAGTCAGGGGCACATGCCCAAGTTGTAGGCTCTATCAATGGTTTTCTCTCATCATTGATGTTTCTATCTCTCTCTCCTCCTTTCCCTTCCTCTCTGAAATAAATAAAGAACATGAACTAAATGTTTAAGAATAAGTGATTTATTTGCAAAGGTGGTAATTGCTATTCTCGAACCAATTATGTCACTTTTTCCTACATTAGAATTGATCGGGGTAATTTATAAAATGCAAATAATTTGGTCCTCAGCTCAGACCTCCTGAATCAGAATCTTAAGGGTGGAAACCAAGAACTATTTAGCATTTTAAATATCACTCTCCAGGAGACTCTCTTGGTCCTTCCTTCCCTTTCCTCCCAAACTCACCACAGCATGGAGACCACTGACTTACTTGGGAAGACCTCCTGGTTACTTGGACTATAAACCACCTTTGCAGGAAGTGGGAATGTGGAGGCCAAGGTGCAATGGATGGGTTTCCACTTATTCAACCCTGTAGGCTTAGGAGAGTTGGAGCTCTTTAAGGAATATAAAGGCTATACTTGAATGGTACCTACCTGGAGAGAAGGAAGGTGTCTCTGGGTCTGGTCTGAATTGCTCCTTTCCATACAGATAGGTGGACCTGGAAGAGTAAGGTTTCCATCTTTCACCTAGGAACCCTCCTGCCATCAGTGACCCTTAACCACCTGCTGCTTGAAGTCTCAGTGTCTGGGCTGGACTAATGCAGGGTGTGGTGCTGGAGCCAAAAGGGCAAAGCTAAGAGGTAAGGACAACTAGAGCAGCAGAAGCTTCCTTTAGGAACAAGGTCTTCTGTTTTCCACCCCCAGGGTTTAAGTAAAAGCCGTTGACAACCTTCTTTCCCGTTTCATGCATATTTACAGAAACATTTTGAATCAATTAAGAACATTTTGAGGTTGCTACAATCTACTCTTTGTGTCTTTTGCTTTTACTTTCAGGACAGTCGAGTATGTTTATAATATTTTTAGCTAAAGAGGATGACTATGAAATAGGTTGAACTATCACAAATAACATTTTGAAATGCCACCCCAAATTAAAGTGCAGTGATTCTATAACATGCTTAATAACTGAACAGAAGATCTGCATTATTTTCCAAGGAATCATGTCAGAGAACATGAATTAATTGTAGGAACTGATTCATGAATAGTGGTCTTATTAGAGCACATGAATCAGGAATGTTTAGTATACGGTCCTAACTTTTTATAATATCATCTTTCCTTAACCCATAACCAGGCAAAAAAATCTTATAAATGACTGGGAACCACAGAAAGATGAAAACTTGTAGTTTAATGCTTCTTTTTTTAAAAATATATTTTATTGATTTTTTACAGAGAGGAAGGGAGAGAGATAGAGAGTTAGAAACATCGATGAGAGAGAAACATCGATCAGCCGCCTCCTGCACATCTCTTACCGGGGATGTGCCCGCAACCCAAGTACATGCCCTTGACCGGAATCGAACCCGGGACCTTTCAGTCTGCAGGCCGACGCTCTATCCACTGAGCCAAACTGGTTTCGGTAGTTTAATGCTTCTAACAGAAAATAATTTCAAAGCATATTGTTCAGAAGTCTTTACTAGGAGGAGATAATTGTAACTATAGGCTGTGCAGTACTATATTCTTTTTTTTTTAAAATTCTCACTCAAGGATATGCTTATTAATTTTTAGAGAGAGGGGACGGAGGAGAGAGGGAAACATCTATGTGAGAGAGAACATGGATTGTTTGCCTTCCAACCCCGACTGGCAATCAAACTTTAAACCTTTTGGTATATGGGATGACGGCTCCAGCCAACTGAGCCACACCGGCCAGGGCTGCAGTACTATATTCTTATTGGGATAACTGCATTGTTGGCATGTGGGCTGCTTTATAACAAAACATTTTTTGTTTTCACTAGGACTTTTTTTTTCTCTAAAATCTACGTTCAACGTGTTTTTTAAATAAAATTTACCAACACCACCAGTAGGGCAGATTTATACCTATCAAGTAAATGCAAAAAAGAATCAGTGTACTAATGAAAATATATTATAAAAGATTCATATTAAAACTAAAATGTTTGGGTTTCAGAAATAGAAGTGAAAATATTTTACTCTAAATTAGAAAAATTGTCTTGATTTCAGAGTTCCAAGTAATAATTTTTCATTATTTACCAGTTGTCAAAATCTGAATATTCTCCCGTATTTCTCATATTATCATTTTTTTATTCATCATCTTCATTCCATATTCCCTGTCTGAGTGAATCACACACCACCCATTCAGTTGCTTTATTGACATACCTAGGAATCATCCTTACATGTTGCGTTAATTGACATTACCAATAGCGACCCACTGCCCAGTTTTCCTGAGGTTGCTCTGCACTGAGCTTTAGTTAGGTATGAGAGCAAGGCTTCTGAACATTTAATGTACACACAAGTGGCCTGGGGTATCTTGTTAAAATGCAGATTTTTGGGGTGGATCTCTCAGGCTGTGGACCAACTTTGAATAGTGAGGTGTTTGAACATTCTGGATTTTAAGGCTTTGAAGACAGTGGATAGACATATCTGTTGAAGTGAGACAAATGTTTCAGACTTTAATTTTTAAATTTCCCCCCATGAAATTTGAACTATCAGAATTTCTGAACCCTACAAGAAAGATTTACATTAAAAAAACTATTCTACATGAGTACCCATAACTCTTAACCTTTTAAACCTGTGCTAAGTGGGTATATTCAGCATGTTTGGTCCAAAATTAAATTGGCTTTGGAATGCATTATGTAACTTTTTGGCAGCATAGTTACCTTCCTAATTATGTTTTAAGATAATGCTGAAATCAGTTTGCATTCCCTTGAGCACACACACTAAATGATGGTGGGAACAACTGACCTGGAAATACACTCCAGAGCAGAGGACAATCTGCTGGCCTAAAATGCAAACAGTTCCCATGGATAGTGCATGAAACAGATAAACCACAATTGGCCAGACACAGGAACTAACTGGTAAACTAATGACTTAAACTTTTACACTTAAGAACACACAAAATCTGTACCCATAATTGTCCCCAGTCATCACCACCCTGTCCAATTCTAATCAGAAGCTTAGTTTCAAGAAGTATTACCCTTGGAGGCCTAAAGTAGCTCATTCTTCAATTGAGAGCTGAAGTCACAAACTCCACAAATTGCAGGGGCCTTGTCACTAGTTACATTGCCTTAAAAATATTTATTGATATACTAGAGGCCCAGTGCACAAATTCGTGCCTTTGAAAGGAACTGTGGACCGTGAGGCTGCGGTGGGCACAGGGGCTGGTCTTGGCCCATCCTTCATGCCCCCACCCGTGCCCTCCCACCACAGCCCCTGGTCTCCTGTCTGCCGGCAGCCCTGCTCCCACCACCACCGTTCCCATGTGCTGATAGCGTGGAGCGATTGGGGCCAGCACCGTCAGTGGGTGTGAGTGGCAGCTGCTGCCCCAATCACCCCTTAGGAGCAGCGGGAGGTGGAGAAGCCCTCAGGGACAATTGGGGCTGGCGCCAGGCACCAGCAAGTGGCTCTGGTGCCAGCAGCGGGTGTGAGCGGGGCCGGTGCTGGCAGCAGGTGCGAGTGCCAGGCAGGACTGCAACACGCAAGAGCAAAGAATTTTCAGTAACCACCAGAGGCTCGCCCCAATGACAGCGACTGGCACCCCATCTTGGTCTGGCACCCCCACTCACCTGCTCCTCCATCCTACCATGGCCTCTGGCTGCCATATTTCATGCTCTGCTGCCTGCTGCCGATGCCCACCATGTTCCGCACGCACGCCCTGGTGGTCAGTGCACATCATAGCGACTGGTTGTCCGTTGTTCTGCCGTTCAGTCTATTTGCATATTAGCCTTTTATTATATAGGACTAGAGGCCTGGTGCACAAAATTTTGTGCACTAGCGGGGGGAGGGGGGGTCCCTCAGCCCGGCCTGTGCCCTCTCACAGTCTGGGACCCCTCGGGAGATACCGACCTGCTGGCTTAGGGCAGCTCCCGGGTCGCAGAGGGCAGGCCCAATCCCTAGGTGCAGCCCCTGGTCGGGCTCAGAGCAGGGCCGATTGGGGAGTTGGGGAGCCGCCCCCTGTCATGCACAGAGCAGGGCGGATCGGGAGGTTGCGATGCCACCCCTAGTCACGCTCAGGTTAGGGCCGATTGGGGGGTTGGGGCACCGCCCCCTGTCACACTCAAGGCAGGGTCAATGGGGAGGTTGTGGCGCCACCCCCTGTCACGCACAGAGCAGGGCTCATCAGGGGGGTTGGGGCTTCGTATCCTGTTACGCACAGAGCAGGGCCCATCAGGGGGTTGAGGAGCTCCCCCCTGTCATGCACAGATTGGGCCGATAGGGGATTTGGGGCACTGCTCTCTGTCACACACAGAGCAGGGCCGATCAGGGGTTGGGGCGCCGCCACTGTCACACTCAGGGCAGGGCCGATGGGGAGGTTGCAGCTCTACCCCGTCACACACAGAGCAGGGCCCATGGGGGGGTTGGGGCACCACCCCCTGTCACACACAGAGCAGGGCGGATCAGGGGGTTGGGGCGCCGCACCCTGTCACACACAGAGCCGCAGGGCGATCAGGGGGTTGGGGAGCTCCCCCCTATCAGGCACAGAGCAGGGCTGATCAGGGGGTCGGGGCGCCTTCCCCTGTCACGAACAGAGCAGGGCGGATAGGGAGGTTGTGGCCCTGCCCCCTGTCAAACACAGAGCTGCAGGGCGATCAGGGGGTTTGGTCGCTGCCCCCTGTCACGCTGCTCCAGAGGCCAGGAGGCCTCGCAGCTCCGCTGATCCCGGTGCTGGGAGGCCTCGCGGCTCCGCTTGACACCGGGGCAGTGAGGCCTCGCTGCTCAGCTGATCCCGGTGCTGAGAGGCCTCGGGGCTCTGCTGATCCCAGGCCGGGAGGTCTCACGGCTCCGCTGATCCCGGTGCTGGGAGGCATATTACCCTTTTACTATGTAGGATAGAGGCCTGGTGCACGGGTGGGGGCCGGCTGGTTTGCCCTGAAGGGTGTCCCGGATCAGGGTGGGGGTCCCGCTTGGGTGCCTGGCCAGCCTGGATGAGGGGATGATGGCTGTTTGCAGCTGGTCACACCCCCTTCAGGGTGGGGGTCCCCACTGGGGTGCCTGGCCAGTCTGGGTGAGGGGCTGAGGGCCGTTTTCAGGCTGGCGGGTGACTGAAGCTCCCAACCTCTCCTTTTTTTCTTTTTTTCTTTTTTATTCTGGGATTTATTTACCTTCTATGGCTGTCACTGGAACTGAGAGCTGTCTTTAGCTCTGAGGCTCGGCTCCAGCTCTGAGACCTCGGCTGCTGAAAGCAGTATCTGCATTTGTTTGGATTCTATAATTGAAACACTGTTTCAGCTCCAGCTCCGAGGCTGGCAGGCTGAAAGCAGGTTTCTGGGGATTGTTTAGCTTCTATATTTGCAACATTGTTTCTTAGACTGCAGCTCAGAGGCCGGCAGCAGCAGGCGAGGAACCTTGGCTTCCTCCGTCACTGGAGCAAGCAAGCCTCCTGTTCGCTTCAGCTGCCTGGCTGCCGGCCGCCATCTTGGTTGGCAGTTAATTTGCATATTGCCCTAATTAGCCAATGGGAAGGGTAGCGAAGTTATGGTTAATTACCATGTTTCTCTATTATTAGATAGGATAATTAATATACCATAAAATTCATTAATTTAAAGTATATAATTAAATGGTCTTGATATCATTCACAGAGTTGTACCAGTATCACCACAATCTAAGTTTAACATTTTCATCACCCCAAAAGAAACCTATACCTAGTCGCAATCATGCATTCTCTCCTTTCCCTCAGCTCTCAGCAACTACTTTCTGTCTCTAGATATGTCTGCAGAGATTTGCCTATATATGGTCTTTTCTGATTGGCTTCTTTCAGTTAATATAATTATTTCATGCTCCTTCATGTTGTGGCATGCATTAGTATTTCATTCCTTTTGAATTGCCAAATAACATTTTATTACGGGAGGGAGATATGCCACCTTTTGGTTATCCATTTCATGGATAAACATGTTAATGGACTTTTGGGTAGTTTCTACTTTTTAGCTGTTATGAATAATACTGCAAAGAACATTTGTGTCAAAGTTTTACATGGATATATAGTTTTTTTCCTCCTGATATATACCAAGAGTGGAATTGCTAGATCAGATGGTTACTCTATATTTAACAATTCAAGAACTGTCAGACTGTTTTTCAAAGTGTGCATCATTTTGCATTCCTACTAGTATAGGGTCTGCAATTTCCTATTTCTTAGCAAATACTTGTAACTGTAATATGCAAATTAGGCCAGGATGCCGTAAGGGTCATGACCAGCTCAGGAAGAGGGGCCAGGCACAGGTCCAGAGCCTGAGAGAACAACAGACAGGATGGCCCGCACCTGGCCCCAGAGGCCTGTGGTGTGGCTGCTGGGGCCGGGCGCGGGCCTGGAGCTGGAGAGAACAACACACAGGGTGGCCCACGCCCAGCCCTGAAGCCGGAGAGAACAACATGCAGGGGGGCCGGAGCAGAGACACAAACACACAGGGGAGCCCAGCCCCCAGCTGCCCTGTGCCACGGTGCATCAGCAGTCCTGCCTCTGCTCGGGAGCTGCAGAGGAAACACCTTTTCTGACCGCTTATTGGCTAAGCTTGCGGTATGCCACTTGCTTGGGTAATAAGAATCCAAGAAGGTGATCTAGAGTTTTTCCACCTCACTCCTGAAGGAAAAAATGGAGGTCCACTGCTGGAGGGCTAAGAAATATTATATCCTGCCCTAGCCGGTTTGGCTCAGTGGATAATGCCTCGGCCTGCTGACCACAGGGTCTGGGTTCAATTCTGACCAAGGGCATGTACCTAGGTTGCAGGCTCCTCCCTGGCCAGGGCCCAGGTCAGGGCTCATGCAGAAGTCAACTAATCAAAGTGTTTCTCTCACTTTGATATTTCTCTCTGTCTTTCCCTTTTTCTTCCACATTCTCTAAAAATCAATGGAAACATATCCTCAGGTGAGGATAAAAAAAAAAGAAAGAAATGTCATATCCTATGAAAGACACATCTTGAAAATGCCTAAAGAAAGTTGTCATTTTTTCATGGTGAAGGGACTGGAGTCTGTGTTGATGAAAACACCTTGGCATCTGTGGTGGCTGGTCGTGGCAGCAGTAATGGGGTGATGGGGGTGGCGCCTTCCCCTGATCAGCCTGGTTGTCTCCTGCAGAGGGAGGCCAGACTAAGTAGGACATCCCCTGAGGGTTCCCAGACTGTGAGAGGGGGCAGGCTGGGCTGAGGGACCCCTCCCCCTCAGTGCATGAATTTCATGCACCGGGCCTCTAGTCTTTTTTATAATAGCTATCCTAAGGGGTTTGGAGAGATAGCTTATTGTGGTTTTGATTTGCATCTCCCGAATGACAAATGATGTTGAATATCTTTTCATATGCTTATTTATTGGCTATTTAAATATCTTCTTTGGAGAAATGTCTATTCAAACCCTTTATTCATTTTTTAAAATTAGGTTAGTTTTTTTTATTATTAAGTTGTAAGAATTCTTTATATATTCTGGATATAAGTCTCTTATCAGATATATATGACATACATATATGTGATTTGTAAATATATCTTCCCATTCTGTGGGTTGACTTTTCACTTTTTTAAAAAAATATATGTTTTTATTGATTTCAGAGCAAGAAGGGAGAGGGAGAGATAGATAGATATATCAATTATGAGAGAGAAACATTGATTGGCTGCCTCCTGCACACCCCCTACTGGGGATTGAGCTCACAACCCAGGCATGTGCCCTGAGCAGGAATCCAACTGTGACGTCCTGGTTCATGGGTCGACACTCAATCACTGAGCAACACTGGCCGGGCTTTACTTTCTTGATAGTATTTTTGTTTTCAGCACCAAAGTTTTATATTTCTATATTGTGCAATTTACTTATTTATTTTTTTGTTCCTTGTGCTTTTGGTGTCATATCTAAGAAACCATTGCCCAACCCAAGGTCTTTTCTTCTAAGAGTTCTATCATTTTAGCTCTTAAATTTAAATCTATAATCTATTTTAAGTTGATTTTTGTGTAAGGTGTGAAGTCGAGCTCCATTTCCTGCTTTTGCATGTGAATATTGAGTTGTCCCAGCACCATTTGTTGCATTGTCTTGGCACCTTTGTTGAAAATTACTTGACTATAAAAGTAATAGTTCTATTCTGGACTCAGTTCTATTCCATTGAATATATATATATATATAATCTCCCAAAAATGTATATATACACTTTGAATAATTATAAAGGTAGTGTTTATTTACCAGTTAACTGCCATGATATTTTGAATTTAGTTAAAACAGGTCTGCCTCTTGTGTCTATAGACGCTTATGGCATACAAATGGTTAAAATACATTTCATTTTCAAAATTGAGCTATCAGTGGTTAAAGTGTGTATACATTTTGGGGACACCCTGTATATATCAATGGAATAGAATTGATTCCAGAAATAGAACCTTCCCAATAATCTCATGAGGTAGATAATCTCTGCAATCCTGACTTCAAAGGTGAGGCACAAAGTTTGCCCAACATTATACAGCTAGTAATATGTGGAGTTAGCAATTGAACCAGGTTGCTTGCCTCACTAGTCTGTACTTTAACTACTGTTTGGTAATGTGTGTAGGTTGTGCAGTACTCAAAAGCTGCAAAAAGATATGTGTACAGTGAAAAGTAACTCTCCCCTACCACTTTTCCCCTCAGCTAACTCATTCCCCTCCCTAGAGTGGCATTATGTTCTTGAATTTGTCTTTGGCTTCAAGGTTACCACAGAAAACTTACCGCTGTGGCTTTTCCTGTGTGATGTTGAAGATATTTGCTATAACATACAATTTCCTCTTTTGAAGGATCCATGAGAAATTTTTCATATTGGCCTTGGAATCAGAAAGGTTGCACCTCCGTAATATTTATTTTTTTTCTTTATCTTATAGATATTTTGAGTCTATATCAATAAGTGTTTCCCCTTGGGGGGGGCACTTAGAACTTTAGGGAAAAATTTACAGCCCTCGTTATTTAGCTCTCCACCCTGTGTTTACATGTGCTTTAACTTTTTACCCCATTATTACCTTTGCCTGACTTACTTATGAAGTTGTTTGAGATCCTTTGAAAGTGGGGAAGGAATGTGAATTAATTAGTAAATAATTAAATGAGAAGACGTTTCTAGTGGGAGTAGAACACGAAGATAAAATTTCAGCTCAATTTAGGGTGGTTGGAGATTTTTGTAGTGATTTCTCAGTAAAATGAAGATTTCATAAATTATAAAGGCAGGGTACTGATCCAGACATGGGAATAACCTTCTGTAATTAGTTTAAAATCTTGAAAAGACAAAGTAATTGTGTGATCTTTCAATTTTTCTTTTATTATTTATTCTACATAATAACAACATGATAGTGACCAAAAAGACAGTTGTCTAAGAACTCTGAACATTTCAAATACAGTTCACCTTTCAAATGTTAGTTACCATATTTGTGACCTTTTAATTGGTGGTTAAATCATTTAAATTAGCTAGTTATATGACTAAAAATTAAGAGAGTCTCTTTGACAGTTACCTTTTCTTTAAAATCAGCTTTATGGTGGCATAATTTACATACAATATAATTCACTTTTAAAAAGTATATACCGTATTTTTACATGTATAAGATGGCCCTATGTATAAGACACCCCGCACTTTTCCAACCCAAAATTAAGAAATCAATATCTTAAACGTTTTGCTGTTTTTCCTCTTAAGGCCTTCTTCTTTTCTGGCATCTTAAGGAGTTGGTCTTCCTGTTTTCTCCACTGTCTGATCATACACTCAGTGGGAGGAGGTCCAAATTGTCTCTCTGCAGCTCTATTTTCATGTTCTTTTGCCTTGCTGCGTACATTCAGTTTGAATTTTGCAGAGTAAGATAATCACTTACTGGTATTTATCTTTTTATTTTTTGACATCTTTATGGGCTCAGAAAGCTCTGGTCCCTGTTGCATCCAGTGGTCCCTCTCCATCTCCACCTCCAATTACAGCATCAACTGACATCAGTAACAATAAGGCTTGTGATTGGAGGAAGCCTATTTGACAAGTTATGGGCAGCTACACACCCAACCAGCTCCCTCCTTGGCTGACTTCCATGTATAGGATGCCCCTCAATTTTCAGTCTAACGATTTTAGGAAAAAATAATGTCTTATACATGGAAAATATAGTAATTCAATGAGTTTTGACAAATATATACAGTCACATAACCATCACTACAATCTTCTAAAAACTTTTCTCTTGGGCCTTTGTGGTCAATCCCATCCCCTTACCCTGGCTCCTGGCAACTTCAGCTCTGATTGCCTTTCCTAGAATCCTATAAAATAAAGTGGTAATATGCAAATTGACCCTCACTCCATCACTCCATCACAAGATGGCTGCGCCCATAGCAGAGGCAGGGTTCCCGTAATACAAGATGGCTGCACCCACAGAGGAGGCGGGGTTCCCATAACGAGCCGTAATGAGCGATCAGCAGGGACCTGAGACTGCGTGGCACCGGACCTGGGCGGGGGACCTGAGGCTGTGCCCCCCGCCTGGTGGGGCTTGACAGGGGACCTCAGGCCATGCCACCCTGCCCGGTGGGGCTTGACAGGGGACCTCAGGCCTCGCCCCCTGCCTGGCAGGGCTTGATGGGGGTGGGGCCGGCCGGGTCTGGATCTTGCCCAATGGGAGTGGGGCCGGCCGGGTCTGGGTCTCACGCGATTTTGAGGTGCATGTGCGTGGGTGGGGACTTGACTCTGGGTCCCACGGCGTGCCCCAGACTCTGACAGGAGGAAGATTTTCATATACATTTTACTAATTTTCTTTCATCTCTGACACTTCTATTATAGAGAAAGGGCAAACAGCAATACTAAAATATTTCCTCTAATTAATTCCCTTTTAATGTGCACGAATTTCATGCAGCGGGCCACTAGTTTCATATAAATGCAATCATGTAATATGCAGTTTTTCTGTCTGGCTTCATTTAGCATAATGCTTTTAAGATTTATTCATGTTGTTGAGTGTGACAGTGGTTCATTTCTTTTTATTGCTGAGTGGAATTTTTTTGCATGCAGTCACTACAATGTATTTATCCATTCACCAGCAGATGGACATTTGGGTTGCTTCTACTTTGGGGTTTCATGAATAAAGCCATGAATATTTGAGTACAAGGAGCAGGATTGCTGGATTATATAGTACTAGAGGCCTGGTGCACAAAATTTGTGCACTGGGGGAGGGTGTCCCTCAGCCCAGCCTGCACCCTCTCCAATCTGGGACCCCTCAGGGGATGTCCAGCTGCTGGTTTAGGCCCAATCCCTCAGCCTAGCCCGCATCCCTCTCACAATCCGGGACTGCTGGCTCCCAACCGCTCTCCTGCCTGCCTGCCTGATTGCCCCTAACCGTTTCTGCCTGCCAGCCTTATCACCCCCTAACCACTCCCCTGCCAGCCTGATTGACGCCTAACTGCTTCCCTGTCAGCCCGATTGCTCCCAACTGCCCTCCCCTGCAGGCCTGATCGCCCACAACTGCCCTCCCCTGCCGGCCTGATCGCCCACAACTGCCCTCCCCTGCCGGCCATTTTGTGGTGGCCATCTTGTGACCACATGGGTGTGGCCATCTTTGACCACATGGGTGTGGCCATCTTGTGTGAGGAAGTGATGGTGAATTTGCATATTACCTCTTTATTATATAGTATGGTATATTTAACTTTATAAGGATGGCCAAATGTAGCTGAGATCATTAAGAATGGAAGTTATAGTGTTTTTTAAAATAATTCTTTATTGTTGAAAATATTACATATGTCCCTTTTTTCCCCACTCCAGCCCGCCTTCGCCCCCCGCCCCAGGCATTCACCACCCTATTGTTTGTGTCCATGGGTTATGCATTTATGCATATAAGTTCTTTGGCTGATTACCTACCTCCCACCCACCCACCCTCCCCCGCCTTGCCTCTGAGATTCTGTACTCTGTTCCATGCTTCTATGTCTCTGGATCCCCTTCATTCATCAGTTGATTTTGTTACTTAGATTCCAAATATGAGTAAGATCATGATACTTGTCTTTCTCTGACTGACTTATTTAATTTAGCATGATACTCTTCAGGTCCCTCCATGCTATCTCAGAGGGGAAGAGACCCTTCTTTTTTACTGTTGCATAGTATTCCATGGTGTAAATGTACCACCACTTTTTTATCCACTCATCTACTGATGGGCACTTGGGCTGTTTCCAGATCTTAGCTATTGTAAATTGTGCTATGAACACAGGGATGCATACATTCTTTCTGATTGGTGTTTTAGATTTCTAAGGATATATTCCTAGAAGTGGGATTACTGGGTAAAATGGGAGTGACATATTTAATTTTTTGAGGAAACTCCATACTATGTTCCATGATGGCTGCACCAGCCTGCATTCCCACCAGCAGTGTACTACAGTTCCCTTTTCTCTACATCCTCGCCAGCACTTGTCATTTGTTGATTTGTTGATGGTAGCCAAGAATGGAAGTTATAATTTTATATAAAATTAATTATGGCCTAAGATGATCTGATGTCTGCTCAGCATACATTGAGAGAGAAGGGGACATAATCCTCAAGAGTGTTACTGGGGAATTGCTTCCCTTTAGCATACGAGTGCCATCTGCTTCTACTGGGCTCTAGCACATGCACTCTCAGGGCCTCATTGGGAAGGATTAGAAAAGAGGACTCCAAGGATCATCGCAATCCAGAGTCTTTGTGATCTAATGATTGCAAGGGTTTTGCCTGAAGAGCAGAAAACATCATTGTCACAAAATCTCTAGGTCATAACACATCTATCATAGAAAGTATTCTCCTGTGGATTATCTCATTTGATCCTTAAAACAGCCTATCAGGTAACCCAGCTGGACACATGATATTTTCACAAGTCAGTCAGTATGTCAATAAGCTCCCACCATCTGCTTCTCCTTTTGACATAGAGGAAATGGAAGAATAAATGAGGTATTGGATTTTTGAAGAAGGATATCTAAAAAGAGAAAAAGGGGCAGAAAGTAGAAGATAGGTGAATGTTAGAAGGAGCCTGAGACTTCCAGTCCATGGGCAGGCAGAGAAGGTGTGTGTATGTAGAGGGTGAGGGAGTGAAGTACAGCAAAGAAAGTTCAAAGTGCCTGAAAAATCTGGTGTCAAAGGATGTGTTGCTTCACTCCCAGTAATTCCTGAGCAGCCCCATAAAAAGGCCCTACCCTTTACTCCTGGTTACAGGGAGGGGTCGTCTGACAAATGATCAATGATTCCTTGGAATGTCTTAAACTCCTGAAATATCTCCACCTGTCTGAAATTCCTTTTACAGAGGACAAAATATTTCACCTACAATTAGAAAAATAAGTTCTGGTTGAAGGAGAAGAGACACTTATTTTAAGAGCTAATAAGTATCAGGCACAGTAAGGAATAGGTACTAAATATATATGATCTCATTTAATCTTTCTAAAAGCCCTGTGCAGGAGATATTATTAGCTCCATTGTATACACAAAAATGACAAAACTGAGAGGTTAAGAAACTGTTTACCTTCAATGTGTGAATATGCCTTTTATGAGCCAGTAAATAGCCTCTGTGTCCAGAGGTATTTTTGTCATACATGTGTAGATATAGTGTTCCCTGAAATGATTACTGAAGATTTTTGAAAATAAACTTAATAAAGCAACATGTTTTCAGAAGGTGCATTGATTGAGGTATCACTATTTTGCACATCGAGCAATTATAGTAACATATAATTCTTGGAACCATGAATACCTAGTACTGTTATCATTAATGAATTGAAGAGGTGTTTATATAGAAGTAGAAATTTACTTAGTCCTTAAATTTTTTAAGGGATATTTAAGGTTTTTGCCACATATGTATTTTCAGCATTTAAAAATTTTTTAAAATATATTTTATTGATCCAGAGAACAAGAGAGAAGGAGAGAGAGAGATAGAAACTTCAATGATGAGAGAGAATCATTGATTGGCTGCCTCCAGCATGCCCCACCCTCGGGTCTGAACTCGCAACCTGGGCATGTGCCCTGACCAGGAATCAAACCATGACCTCCTGATTCACAGGTTGATGCTCAACCACTGAGCCACATTGGCCCAGCTATTTTCAGCATTTTGTAAGGTAAAGTTAGAGAACAAGTGACTTTTTATTATTCCACACATATCAATATGGTCCTTGAGCTTTGAAATACTTCCTTACTTCTGATTTGCATAACATGGCTCTTAAATATACAGGGGTGAGCAGAAGTATGTTTATAGTTGTGATACAAATAAATAGTACAATAATTAATAAATACTACAAGAATAAACTCTTTCACGTGTTCATAGCTATAAACCTAATTTTGCCCACTCTGTATGCTTCAGGTTTTCACTTTTGCTTCTGATGAACTTTCAAGTTAATTATTTTTGAATTTTCTTGTGATGACCAGATAAATGTTTGGTTCCAAAAATATTTCAGGTTTTGTACTGTTGGATGATTGAGGTTTTTTATTTTATTTTATTTTATTTTTTTAATTTAATTTTTTTGATAACAAGCATTTATTTAGTTTGTGAGCCTGAGGGACAATGATGTAGGCTGAGTTTGGCTGAGTTCTAGCATGTCTGATACGGGAAACTCTGAATCAAGGGGCAGAAAAAAGGTTCCACCTCTTTCTAGGATGACTTGTAAAGTCACCTTGCAAAGGGCATGGTTACTAGGAAGAGTAAAGAATTGGGGCTGTTAACACAGCCCTTCTATTTTACTCTCCAACCCTAAGATAATCACACAATTTGAACCAGGCACATTTTAGGGCTCAGTAACCACATATGGCTAGTGGCTAGAGGCTACCATATTGGATAGTACAGTTTTCTATTCCAGGCCTCCTTGCAATTCCTCAAACCTGCCAGCCATTCTCCTTCCTGGGAGCCTTTGCCCTTGCCTTTTCCTTTGACTGAAACATTTTTCTTCTAGATGTCCACTTGGATTACTCCCTCACCTCCTTTAGTTCAAATGCCACCTTTTCGATGGTGACTTCCTGTCTACCCTACTTAAAATTGCAACCCCCATCCCTGAGCACTTTCTTTTGTATATGTACTAGAGGCCCGGTGCACGAGATTTGTGCACTTGGGAGGGGGGGGGGTCCCTCAGCCCGGCCTGTACCCTCTTGCAACCTGGGAGCCCTCAGGGGATGTCCAACTGATGGCTTAGGCCCACTCCCCCGTGACCTTTGGTTCATAAGTTGATGCCCAACCACTGAGGCAAGCCAACAGGGCTTCCATTTTTTAATTGGATTCTCTTCCTTTTATCGAGTTGTATGAGTACTTTATATATTTTAGATATTACTCCTTATCAGATATATTATTGGCAAATATGTTCATACAGTGGTTCCCTTTTCATTTTGATGGCAGTTTCTTTTGCTGTGCAGAAGCTTTTTACTTTTATGTAGTCCTATTTGTTTATTTTCTCTTTTGTTTCCTTTTCCCTAGGATATGTATCTGCTACGTAAGATGTCTGAGATTTGACTACCTATGTTTTCTTCTAAGATTTTTGTGGTTTCATGCTTTACATTTAAGTCTTTTATTCATTTTGAGTTTATTCTTGTGTATGGCATAAGTTGGTGGTCCAGTTTCATCTTTTTGCATGTGTCGGTCCAGTTTTCCTAACACCATTTGTTGAAGAGACAGTATTAACTCCATTGTATGTTCTTGCCTCCTTTGTTAAATATTAATTGACCGTAATGGTGTGGGTCAATTTCTGGGGTCTCTGTTGTTCTGAAACATATGTCCATTTTTGTGCCAGTACCAGGCTGTTTTGGTTATACTGACTTTGTAGCATAGTTTGTTATCCAGTATTGTGATCTCTTTATTCTTCTTTCTCAAGATTGCTACAGCTATTCAGGGTCTTTTATGATTCCATATAAATTTTTGGAGTATTTGTTCTAGCTCTGTGAAGTAATTTAATACTTGGCATTTTAATAGGGATTGTGTTGAATCTATAGATTGCTTTGGGTAGCATATAGGCATTTTAATTATGTTAATTCTTCCAATCCATGAACATGGTATATGTTCCCATTTGTTTGTATCTTCCTCTATTTCTTTTTTCAATGGGCTATAGTTTTCCAAGTACAGGTTTATTACCTCCTAGTTAAGTTTATTCCTAGGTATCTTATTTTTTTTTTTGTAGCAATGGTAAATGGGATTGTTTTTTTAATTTCTTTTTTTGAGAGTTCATTATTGGTGTATAAAAATGCCATCAAGATTTTGAAAAATAGAACTGCTTGAGACTAGGATCCTAGCTTCACCACCACCCAATCTGGTCTCAGACGCAAACCGGGACCCTACAGCCACTAGGGACAAAGACTTGCAACCACAGCTGCAGACCCACAGACACCAAGAATCCAGACATCCCAGCTGCAGATTTCTGTGAGTCACAGAGCCCATCCCCCTCCCTGCAGGCTTGCTGCAGAGCCATAGGAACTGCTGGACCCACCCCGTGCAAGCAGGCCTCCTGCCCACACAGAGTGGCTCCGGCTCTACTGCCTGAATTTGAGCCTGGGTGTGCAGACACTGGGAATCTGTTTCCTGCAGAGCGCACTCTCGAGACCAGACCCCACACCCACTCAGGGCGACTCTGCTACCTAAATTTGAGCCTGGGCATGCGGACACTGGGAAACTGTTTCCCACAGTGCACAATCACACGACCAGACCCCACACCCACACAGGATGGCTCTGCTTCCTGAATTTGAGCCTGGGCGCATGGATACTGGGAGGCTGTTTCCTGCAGCGTGCACTCCCTCGACCAGACCCCACGCCCACACTGGGCGGCAGTGCCACCTGACTTTGATTCTGGGCAAGCACACACGGGAGTCTGTTTTTCACAGTGCAGGAGTAGACCTCCTGATAACACAGGGCGGCTGTGCAACCTGGTCCCCCAAGCATACCAGGGACCCTGATTCTCTGCGTGAGAGGCAGCACTGAGCACCAGTGACCTGACTCTGTTTCTCATCATGTGCGTCTGGGATCCCTCATTCCCAGTGCATGCACACTAAGAGCCAGTGATTCCAATTCTCAGCACATGTGCACACAGGGACCCTGATTCTTGGCGTGAGGCTGCACCAAGCAACAGAGACTCCAATACTCGATTCTTGGTGCGGGCACAGGGGGACTCTGACTCCTGGTACGTGCTAGGGGACTCTGATTTTCAGCAAACGCCAGCGGGGTCTCTTTTTCAGCATGGTGCAGGCAGGGTCCCTGATTCTAAGTGCACACAGAAGGCTGCACTGAGTGCTGGTGACTCTGATCCTAGGTGAGTGTGGCTCCCACCAACCCACGGCAGCCACATGTCTTGGTGTCAGAGCTCTTCAGTGACACTTGGGTGGCATGAAGCTCCCACTGCACATGGCCCAGGCCCCTGCAACTCAGCATCTGAACCTTCTGGTCATAGAATGGGGAGACGATGAAACAATCCCCAGAGGAAAGAAAAAGAGGCATCACCAAGAAAGGAAATGAGTGAAATGGAGGCATGCAACATGACAGAAAAAGAATTCAGAGTAATAGTCATACAATTCATACACCGGATGGATGAGAAAATCAACAACCTATGCAAAAATCAGGAAGAAATCAAAAGTGATATAGCTACAATCAAAAACATCATGGAAGGTTTAAACAGTAGACTAGAAGAAGCAGAGGACTGAATTAGTGAGTTAGAAGATAAGGTAGAGAAACAAGCCCAATCTGAACAGCAACTGGAGAAAAAATTAAAAAGCAGGAGGAGAGCCTAAGGGAGCTTTGGGACAACCCAAAATGAAGTAACATATGTATAATAGGGCTGCAAGAAGGACAAGAAGAGCAGCAAGGATTAGAAAATCTATTTGAAGAAATAATCACAGAAAACTTCTCTGATATAGGGAAGAAAAAACTTACACAAGTACAGAGAGTCCCAAGTAAGATGAATCCCAAAATACCCACACCAAGACACGTCATAATTACAATGGCAAATGTTAACGACAAAGAGAGAATCTTTTTTTAAAAATATATTTTATTGATTTTTTACAGAGAGGAAGGGAGAGAGATAGAGAGTTAGAAACATCGATGAGAGGGAAACATCGACCAGCTGCCTCCTGCACATCTCCTACTGGGGATGTGCCCGCAACCCAGGTACATGCCCTTGACCGGAATCGAACCTGGGACCTTTCAGTCCACAGGCTGATGCTCTATCCACTGAGCCAAACCGGTTTCGGCCAAAGAGAGAATCTTAAAGGCTGCAAGAGAGAGACAGAGAGTTACCTACAAAAGAACCCCCATCAGAGAAAACCAAGATGGCGGCATAGGTAAACTCCGGAAATTGCTGCCTCACACAACCACTTCAAAAATACAACTAAAAGACAAAACTGACATCATCCAGAACCACAGGAAGGCTGGCTGAGTGGAAATTCTACATCTAGAAGGAAAGAGAAAAGCACTAAGACTCAGAGGAGATGCGGAGGTAAAGTGCAGAGGTACGGAGGCGCACGCCAAAAGGGCTGGCAACTGAGGACGCGGCGCACATGGAGAGGGCTGGAAGCTGAGGACGAGGTTGTCTTTTTCAATCGGGAGGGAGTCTCAAGCTCCCGACTGCTCTGAACTCCAGTTCCGGGTGAGTCTCTGGGGACCCAGACTCATATGGGAGAAACTGGACTGTCTGGCATTGGGCAGAACTCGAGGGTGGCTTTCTCTTAGAGGTGCTTGCAGCGATTACCGGGACTCTGAGACACGGGGCCTCTAAGGGTAGGACTAGGGAGCAGCCATAGCTGCTTGCTCCACCCTGTTGATTCCCTGACACCCTGCCCCACCCAACCGGTGCACATAGGCTTTTGCATATGAAAGGCCTGGCCCTTTGCAACCTGAAAATTACCTAACAAACTGCAGCTGAATCAGAGAGACCCAGAACTTCCAAAAGAAGGTCCAAGGCCCCACAGCAGCTTGCATTGCTTCACAGCTGGGCCTCATCTGGGCACCTCCAAATCCCAAACAAAGAAGAGGAATCTCTCCATAGCTCCTGCTGGGTAGCCTCAGGCAGAGGCTAAATTAGCACCTCCTTAGAGATCCAAGAGCCAGTGTACCCAGTGGTCAGAGTGGGACCATCCAATTACAACTCCTCAGATCCTTAAGGGACACACTCAGGGGGCAGACTCAGTGAGCACCAAAGCCCCACTGAAGCAAGTCTTGCTTCATAAGGGTGTCTTCAGCACAGAAGTTCTCCCACCGTAGACACAGCTGACTCTCACAGCCAATTGGCCTGGAGGTCAATTCCTCCCAGTGATACCTACAACAATCAAGACTTAACTATAACAAGACTGAGCACTAAGCCCACAAAGGGGTGCACCAAGAGTGTCCACCTCAGGTAATAGGGGAGGCTGAACCACTGGGCCCTATAGGACACCTAGCACACAAAGCCACTCTATCAACACAGGGAAGCATAAAAAATGTGGAGACAAAGAAACAAGTCACAAATGACAGAAATGGAGGAAAGCAATCTACTGGATATAGAGTCCAAAACCACACTTTTAAGGCTTTTCAAGAATTTTTTAGAAACCGCCGATAAATGTAGTGAGACCCTCAAGAAATCAAGTGAGACCCTTGAGGTTATGAAAAAGGACCAACTAGAAATTAAGCATACACTGACTGATATAAAGGATATTATGCAGAGTTCCAACAGCAGACTAGAGGATCGCAAGAATCAAGTCAAAGAGTTGAAATACGAAGAAGCAAAAAACACCCAACCAGAAAAGCAAAATGAAAAAAGAATCCAAAAATACAAAGATAGTGTAAGGAGCCTCTGGGACAACTTCAAGAGTACCAACATCCCTATTATGGGGGTGCCAGAAGAAGAGAGAGAGCAAGATACTGAATACCTATTTGAAGAAATAATGACAGAAAACTTCCCCTACCTGGTGAAAGAAATAGACTTACAAGTCCAGGAAGCGCACAGAACCCCAAACAAAAGGAATCCAAAGAGGACCACACCAAGACACATCATAATTAAAATGCCAAGAGCAAAAGACAAAGAGAGAATCTTAAAAGCAGCAAGAGAAAAACAGTTAGTTACCTACAAGGGAGTACCCATACGACTGTCAGCTGATTTCTCAACAGAAACTATGCAGGCCAGAAGGGAGTGGCAAGAAATATTCAAAGTGATGAATGCCAAGAACCTACAACCAAGATTACTTTATCCAGCAAAGCTATCATTCAGAATTGAAGGTCAGATAAAGAGCTTCACAGATAAGGAAAAGCTAAAGGAGTTCATCACCACCAAACCAGTATTATATGAAATGCTGAAAGGTATCCTTTAAGAAAAGGAAGAAGAAGAAAAAGGGAAAGATACAAATTATGAACAACAAATACACATCTATCAACAAGTGAATCTAAAAATCAAGTGAATAAATAATCTGATGAACAGAATAAACCGGTGAACATAATAGAATCAGGGGCATAGAAAGGGAGTGGACTGACTATTCTCGGGGGGGAAAGAGGTGTGGGGGGTGTGGGAAGAAATTGGACAAAAATTGTACACCTATGGATGAGAACAGTGGGTGGCAGGGGTAAGGGCAGAGGTTGGGGTGGGAACCGGGTGGAGGGGAGCTATGGGGGGGGGGGGAAGAGGAACAACTGTAATAATCTGAACAATAAAGATTTAATTTAAAAAAAAGATCCCCCATCAGATTACCAAATTATTATTCAAAAGAAACACATCAAGCTAGAAGGGAATGGAAGGAAGTATATAAAGTGATGCAAAGCAAAGGACTGAGTCCAAGAATACTCTATCCAGCAAGACTATCAATCAGAATTGAAGGGGAAATCAGGAGCTTCCCAGACAAAAAAAGGCTATGGGACATTATCACTACCAAGCCAGCAATGCAAGAAATGCTAAAGGCACCATAGCTGGTTTAGCTCACTGGATAGAGCGTAGGCCTGGGGACTGAAGGGTTTCAGTTCCGGTCAAGGGCATGTACCTTGGTTGCAGGCACATCCCCAGTGGGGGGTGTGCAGGAGGCAGCTGATTGATGCTTCTCTCTCATCGATGTTTCTAACTCTCTATCTCTCTCCCTTCCTCTCTGTAAAAAATCAATAAAATATATTTTAAAAAAAAGAAATGCTAAAGGAAATGCTATAAAAAGAAGAAATAGAAAGGGAGGAAGGAACACAGGCATAAAATACAGAAATGGCTATAAACAAGTACCTATCAATAATAACATTAAGTGTAAATGGATTAAATGCTCCAATCAAAAGAAACCTATGACTGAATGGATAAGATAACATTACCCATATATATACTGTATACAGGAGACCCACCTCAGAACAAGGGACTCACACAGAATGAAAGTGAAGGGATGGAAGAATATCTACCAGGCAAATGGAAATGAAAAAAAAAAAAAGCTGGGGTAGCAATACTTAAATCTGACAAAATAGACCTCAAAGTGAAGACTATAACAAGAGACAAGAAAGGCCACTTCATAATTCTAAAGGGATCAATACAACAAGAGGATATAACTCTGGCAAACATTTATGCACCCAATGCATGAGCACCCAAATAAATAAAAAAACTTGTGGAAGATATCAGGGGAGAGATTGACAGCAACACAAACATAGTAGGATACTTTAATACCCCATTAACATCACTGGATAATTCCTCTAGACCAGTGATGGCGAACCTATGACACGCGTGTCAGAGGTGACACGCGAACTCATTTTTTTGGTTGATTTTTCTTTGTTAAATGGCATTTAAATATGTAAAATAAATACCCAAAATATAAGTCTTTGTTTTACTATGGTTGCAAATATCAAAAATTTTTTATATGTGACACGGCACCAGAATTAGGTTAGGGTTTTTCAAAATGCTGACACGCCGAGCTCAAAAGGTTCGCCATCACTGCTCTAGACAAATAATTAGCAAAGAAACATCAATTCTAAACGACTCACTAGATCAGATAGACTTAATCGACATCGTTAGAACATTCCACCCCCAAACTACAGAATATACATTTTTCTCAAGTGCACATGGGACATTTTCAAAGACAGACCACATATTGGGACACAGGCAAAGTCTCTCCAAATTCAAGAGGATTGAAATCATATCAAGCATCTTCTTAGAATACAATGGCATTGTCCTAGAGAAAAGCATATGTTCAAGAGGCCTGGGGTAGGGCACTGGGAAATTTTGACATGGTGCAGATGACCAGGAAACCACAAACTCCTAGCACAGTTATGTAACAACCAACCCCATTCACCAAAAGAAGGTAAAAGAGGAAGAAGCCCTGTTAACCCAGGTCCAGTGTCCAGGATGAAAGGACCACACCCAAACTTCTCCTCCTCTTCTTAGTGGCATATCTCCAAAACACCCCGGTCTTGCCTGGCAGATTCCATCCTCAACCCATACTTTTTCTCATGAAGACTTTTTTCCCTTTCATTCCAGCCATTTCCCCACAAACCAATGTCCTTCTGTGCTCACTCTGTTGTCCTTCCAGGTACTAAAGACATTCATGGGGGTGAAAAGATGTCTTTAAGGGAGTTCAAGGAAAGGAGCCTTTCCAAAAATTTCTACCCCTTCAAGAAAACCTACGCAAGCTATAAAGTCAACAATATGTGGCCATTATCACAGGCCAAATGAGGAACTGAATAAAAATGATCCAGAAAAAGACCAAGACAATGTAGAAAAATTCACCACCTCGAGTGATAACTTGGACAGCCAGTAACTTCAGAGCAAGGCCGAAGACCTCAGAACTTCCATGAAGTCTCCAAAGTCTGGCCCCCAAGAAATGATGACAGTGTGGAAGCCAAATTTTACACCTAAGGGTACACCAATAGTGATGATTAAAATAAAATTGATAAGTGGTTCACTTTCAGTGTAAGCATAATTTGCAGACAATTTTTATTAAATTTATTGGGATAACATCTATAGTAATAAAAGGGTAATATGCTAAATAGACCGGAAGACCTCCAGATGTGCTTCCGGACAAAGCCATGGTTGCGGGCCAAGGCAGAGGCGGCTAGGGGCAATCAGGCCAGGAGGGGAGGGCAGTTAGGGGTGATCAGGCAGG
>NW_005871098.1:4881737-4926420 GCF_000147115.1 Myotis lucifugus | reverse complement strand
TTGTCTTGTTCCTGTTCTTGAGGGAAACACTTTTAGTTTTTGCTTATTGAGTATTTTATTGGCTGTACGTTTGTCATATATGGCCTTTATTATGTTGAGGTATGATCCCTCTATTCCCATTTTACTGAGAGTTTTTGTCAAAAAGGGGTGCTGGATTTTGTGAAATGCTTTTTCTGCATATATTGCTATGATCATGTGGTTTTTATATTTCAATTTGTTTATGGGATGTATAACATATTTTTATTTGTGAATATTGTACCAGCCTTGCATCCCTGGCATAAATCCCACTTGATCCTGGTGTGTGATCTGTTTAATATTTATTGGACCTGATTTGCTAATGTTTTGTTGAGGATTTTAGCATCTGTGTTCATCAGGAACATTGGCCTGTAATTCTCTTTCTTTGGAGTGTCTTTATCTGGTGTTGGAATTAGGATAATGCTGGCTTCATAAAAAGGTCTCAGAAGTGTTCCTTCCTTTTGAATCTTTTGGAATAGTTTGAGGAGAATAGGTGTTAGTTCTTTGAATGTTTGGTAAAATTTACCTGAAAATCCATCCAGTCTGGGACTTTTGTTTGCTGGGAGATTTTTATTTTTATTTATTTATTTATTTTATTTTATTATTATTATTTTTTAAAAATCTTTACTGTTCAGATTATTACAGTTGTTCCTCTTTTTCCCCCCCATAGCTCCCATCCACCAGGTTCCCACCCCACCCTCCACCCTCACCCCCCCCACTGTCCTTATCCATAGGTGCACGATTTTTGTCCAGTCTCTTCCCGCATCCCCCACACCCCTTTCCCCCCCAAGAATAGTCAGTCCATTCCCTTTCTATGCCCCTGATTCTATTATGTTCACCGGTTTATTCTGTTCATCAGATTATTTATTCACTTGACTTTTAGATTCACTTGTTGATAGATGTGTATTTGTTGTTCATAATTTGTATCTTTACCTTTTTCTTCTTCTTCCTTTTCTTAAAGGATACCTTTCAGCATTTCATATAATACTGGTTTGGTGGTGATGAACTCCTTTAGCTTTTCCTTATCTGTGAAGCTCTTTATCTGACCTTCAATTCTGAATGATAGCTTTGCTGGATAAAGTAATCTTGGTTGTAGGTTCTTGGCATTCATCACTTTGAATATTTCTTGCCACTCCCTTCTGGCCTGCATACTTTCTGTTGAGAAATCAGCTGACAGTCGTATGGGTACTCCCTTGTAGGTAACTAACTGTTTTTCTCTTGCTGCTTTTAAGATTCTCTCTTTGTCTTTTGCTCTTGGCATTTTAATTATGATGTGTCTTGGTGTGGTCCTCTTTGGATTCCTTTTGTTTGGGGTTCTGTGCGCTTCCTGGACTTGTAAGTCTATTTCTTTCACCAGGTAGGGGAAGTTTTCTGTCATTATTTCTTCAAATAGGTATTCAGTATCTTGCTCTCTCTCTTCTTCTGGCACCCCGATAATTTGGATGTTGGTACTCTTGAAGTTGTCCCAGAGGCTCCTTACACTATCTTTGTATTTTTGGATTCTTTTTTCTTTTTGTTTTTCCGGTTGGGTGTTTTTTGCTTCTTCGTATTTCAACTCTTTTACTTGATTTTTGCGATCCTCTAGTCTGCTGTTGGAACTCTGCATAATATCCTTTATATCAGTCAGTGTATGCTTAATTTCTAGTTGGTCCTTTTTCATAACCTCAAGGGTCTCACTAGATTTCTTGAGGGTCTCACTACATTTATCGGCAGTCTCACCAGACTTTTTGAGGGTCTTACTAAATTTATCGGCAGTTTCTAGAAAATTCTTGAAAAACCTTAAAAGTGTGGTTTTGAACTCTATATCCAGTCATTTGCTTTCCTCCATTCCTGTCATTTGTGACCTGTTTCTTTGTCTCCGCATTTTTTATGCTTCCCTGTGTTGATAGAGTGGCTTTCTGTGCTAGGTGTCCTATAGGGCCCAGTGGCTCAGCCTCCCCAATTACCTGAGGTGGACACTCTTGGTGCACCCCTTTGTGGGCTTAGTGCTCAGTCTTGTTATAGTTAAGTCTTGATTGTTGTAGGTATCACTGGGAGGAATTGACCTCCAGGCCAATTGGCTGTGAGAGTCAGCTGTGTCTACGGTGGGAGAACTTCTGTGCTGAAGACACCCTTATGAAGCAAGACTTGCTTCAGTGGGGCTTTGGTGCTCACTGAGTCTGCCCCCTGAGTGTGTCCCTTAAGGATCTGAGGAGTTGTAATTGGATGGTACCACTCTGACCATTGGGTACACTGGCTCTTGGATCTAAGGAGGTGCTAATTTAGTCTCTGCCTGAGGGTATCCAGCAGGAGCTACGAAGAGATCTGCAGATTCCCCTTCCTTGTTTGGGGTTTGGAGGTGCCTAAATGAGGCCCAGCTTTGAAGCAATGCAATCTACTGTGGGGCCTTGGGCCTTCTCTTGGAAGTTCTGGGTCTCTCTGATTCAGCTGCAGTTTGTTAGGTAATTTTCAGGTTGCAAAGGGCCAGGCCTTTCATATGCAAAAGCCTCTGTGCACAGCTTGGGTGGGGCAGGGTGTCAGGGAATTAACAGGGCAGAGCAAGCAGCTATGACTGATCCTCAGCCCTGCCCTAAGGGGCCCCGTGTCTCAGTGTCCCAGTAATGGCTGCAAGCACCTTTGAGAGAAAGCTGCCCTTGAGTTTCAGTTTCGCCTCCCCCCCCCCACCCCCCCGCCAGACAGTCCAGTTTCTCCCATATGAGTCTGGGTCCCCAGAGACTCACCCGGAACTGGAGTTCAGAGCAGTCGGGGGCTTGTGACTTCCTCCCAATTCAAAAAGACAGCCGCGTCCTCAGTTGCCAGCCCTTGCTGCGTGCGCCTCCATACCTCTGCACTTCCACACCTCCTCTGAGTCTCAGTGTGCTTTTCTCTTTCCTTCTAGTTGTAGAATTTCCACTCAGCCAGCCTTCCTGTGGTTCTGGATGATGTCCGTTTTGTCTTTTAGTTGTATTTTTGAATTTGTTGTGGGAGGCAGCAATTTCCAGTGTTTACCTATGCCGCCATCTTGGTTTCTCTGCTGGGAGATTTTTAATTACTGCTTCAATTTCATCAGGTGTTATTGGCCTACTCACGTTTTCTGTTTCTTCCTGGTTGAGTTTTGGAAGACTGTATTTTTCTAGGAATTTGTCCATTTCTCCCAAGTTGTCCAGTTTGTTGGCATATAGTTCTTCATAGTATTTCTGTGGTGTCCATTTTATTCCTGTGGTGTCCATTGTTATATTGCATCTTTCATTTCTGATTTTATTTATTTGGGTCCTCTCTGTTTCTTGATGAGTCTGGCTAGGGGTTCTTCAGTCTTGTTTATCTTTTCAAAGAATCAGCTCATGGATTTATTGATTTTTTGTACTGTTCTTTTAGTTTCTATGTCATTTAGTTCTACTCTGATCTTTATTATTTTCTTCCTTCTACTTCATCTGGGCTTTCTTGCTGTTCTCTAATTCATTTAGTTGTAGGGTTAGATAGTTTACTAGTGGTTTTTCTTGTTTCCTGAGGTAGGCCTGTAGTGCTATGAACTTCCCTCTCAGGACTGTTTTTGCTGTGTCCCATAGGTTTTAGATGGTTTTGTGTTTATTTTCATTTGTTTCCAGGAATTTTTTAATTTTTTGCTTGATTTCATTGGTAATACATTCATTGTTTAATAACATGCTATTTAGCCTTCCTGTATTTGAGTGTTTTTGAGTTTTTTTTTAGTTGATTTCTAACTTTATGCCATTGTGATCCAAGAAGATGCTTGGTATTATATAGATCTACTTGAATTTGTATAGGCTTGTTTTGTGCCCTTATATGTGGTCTAACTTTGAGAATGTTCCATGTGCACTTGAGAAGAATGTATATTCTGCCACTTTGGGATGAAATGTTCTGTAAATATCAATTAAATCCATCTGATCTAGTGTGTCATTTGTGTAATTGTCTCAATTAAAAAAAAGAATGAACTATTTGGGACAGTATTTCAATACTGAAATGGATTTTTTAAAATTGACTAAAAAAAGAAATAGAATAAGCTGTTTGTTTCTCATGTATTTTTAATTACTTTACTTAAATTTTTGAATAATAAATTTTTAAATGGTATTAAAATAAGTATAAAAAGGTCTATAGTGAAAAATCTTCCTCCAATCCCTGTCCTGCTCCCCACAGGTATTTATATATATACTTAGTGCATATATAAGGAAAACAAAAATACATGTAATCCTCGCCTCATTTCATCCAAATGGAACATCCTGAACATTTTGTTATGTGGTACCTTGCCTTTTAAAAAAATGAATAAACTTTATTTTGTAGAGCAGTTTTAAGTTCACAGCAAAATTGAACAGGAAGTACAGAGAGCTCCATATATTCTCTGCCTCCCCTTGCCCCTCCCCACAACCTTCCCAAAGGCAATATCCTTCACCATAGCGGTACATTTATTATAACCAATAAATCTACATTGGCACATCATTATCACCCAAAGTCCATAGTTTACCCTAGGGTTCATACTTGGTGTTGTAAATTCTATGGGTTTGGACAAATGTATAATTTGTAGTACCATACAGAATTGTTTAAACTTTTCTAAAATTCCTCTGTGCTCTGCCTATTCATCCCTCCATTCTCCCTACCCCCTGCCAACCACTAATCTTTATACTGTCTCCATTACTTTGCTTTTCCCAGCATGTCATATAGTTGAAATCACACAATATATAGACTTTTAGGTTGGCTTCCTTTACTTAGTAATATATATTTAAGGTTCCTCCATGTCTTTTCATAGCTTAATAGCTCATTTCTTTTAAGCATGGGATAATAGTTCATTATCTGGATGTACCACACATTATTTATCCATTCACCTACTGAAAGATATCTTGTTTGCTTCCAAGTTTGGCGATTATGAATAAAGCTGCTATAAACTTTCATGTGCTGGTTTTTGTGTGGACATAAGTTTTTATTTTTTTAAAATTTTTTAAAATTTTTTACACCCTGGGAAGACATAAGTTTTTAATTCCTTTGGGTAAACACCAAGGCAAGCAATTGTTGGATTATATGGTAAGAGTATGTTTAGTTTTGTAAGAAATTGCCAAACTGTATTCCAAAATGTGTGTACCACTTTGCATTTCCACCAGGAATGAATCAGAGTACCTGTTGCTCCACATGCTCACCAATATTTGTTGTCAGTGTTATAGATTTTGGCCATTCTAATATATGTTTATCTCATGTGGCTCTAATTTGCCTTCTCTGATGACATCTGATGTAGGTTGTTTATGGTATCTTCTTACTGTCTAGTTTCAAGGGTTCTTTATATATTTTGGATAACAGTCTTTTACCAAATATGTCTTTGGCAAATAGTTTCTCCCAGTCTATCTTTTTTTTTTTTTTAAAATCATCACCTTAGGATATGTTTTTTATTGATTTCAGAGAGAGAGGAAGGGAGAGGGAGAAAGAGAGAAATATTGATCGGTTGCCTCCTGTATGTACCCTGACCAGGGATCAAATCATAAACCCAGGTATGTGCCCTCATTGGGAATCGAACCCGAGACACTTTGGTGCATGGTGCAGGGCTCCAGGCCGTGTTCGGCTCAAACAACTGGGTCACAACAGCCAGGGTCTATGGCTTATCATTTTATTCTCTTGACAGCATCTTTCACAGAGCAAAAATGTTTAATTTTAATGCAGTTCAGCTTATTAGTTCTTTCTTTCCTAGATTATGCCTTTGGTGTTTTACCTAAAAAGTCATTGCCAAACCCAGCATCCAAATTTCCTCCTATGTTAGAGTTTTATAGTTTTGTGCTTTACATTTAGGTCTATGATTTATTTTGAGTTAATATTTGTGAAAGGTGCAAAATCTGTACCTAGAATCATTTTTTCTTGCGTGTAGATGTCCAGTTATTTTTCACCATTTATTCAAAAAACTAATTTTTTCTGCATTATAATGCCTTTCATCCCTTTGTCAAAGATAAATTGCCTATATTTATGTGGGTCTATTTCTGGGCTCTTTATTATGTTCCATCGATCTGTTGGTCTATTCCTTTGCCATTACCACATTGTTTTGATTATTGTAGCTTTATAATAAGTTTTGAGGTCAGGTAGGGTCAGTCCTCCCACTTTGTTGTTCTCTCTTTTTTTAAAAAAATATGTTTTTATTGATTTCAGAGAAAGGAAGGGAGAGGAAGAGAGAGATAGAAACATCAGTGATGAGAGAGAATCATCGATAGGCTGTCTACTGCATGCCATCTACTTGCGATCAAGCCTGAAAAGTGGCATGTGCCCCAACCGGAAATCGAACCATGACCTCCTGGTTCATAGGTCAATACTCAACCACTGAGTCATGCTGGCTGGGCTCAGTGTAATTTTGATTTGCATTTGTCTTACTATAGTGAGGTTGAGTATATCATCTATCTTTTTTTATATTTAACTAGCGGCCCGGTGCATGGATTCGTACATCAGTGGGGTCCCTTGACCTGGCCTGAGGGGATCGGGCCAAAACTAGCTCTCTGACATCCCCTAAGGGGTCCTGGATTGTGAGAGGGTGCAGGCCAGGCCGAGAGACCCCATCGAAGCATGATTGGGGCTGGGAGGGACCATGGGATGGCTCCAGGGCATGTCCAACCTGTCTCACCCAGTCCCAATCAGGGCCAATTGGGGCTGGCTGGCTAGGGAGGGACCATGGGAGGGCTCCAGGCCGTGTCCGGCTCATCTTGCCCAGTCCCGATCGGCCAGACCCCAGCAGCAAGCTAACCTACCGATCAGAGCATCTTCCCCCTGGTGGTCAGTGTGTGTCATAGCGACTGGTCGAACAGTCCAACAGTTGGACACTTAGCATATTAGGCTTTTATTATATAGGACTAGAGGCCTGGTGCATGAAATTCATGCACGGGGGAGGGGGAGGGTCCCTCAGCTCAGCCTGCACCCTCTCGCAATCCGGGACTGCTGGCTCCTAACTGCTCACCTGCGTGCCTGCCTGATTGGCCCTAACCACTCGCCTGCCTGCCTGATCGCTCCTAACCACTTGCCTGCCTGCTTGCCTGATCACCCCTAACCATTCTGCCTGCCTGCCTGATGGCCCCTAACTGCTCTCCTGCCTGTCTGATCATCCTTAACTGCCTCTGCCTCAGCCCCCACCACTGTGGCTTAGTCCGGAAGGATGTCTGGAATGACGTCTGGAATGACGTCGGGAATGATGTCCAGAAGGTCGTTCAGCTGACTGGTCTAATTAGCATATTACGCTTTTATTATTATAGATAATTATATTTATTTTATTTCTACATCTTTTGATCATTTTTCTATTGGACTATTGGTCTTTTTCTTAATAGGGTATGGTAGCTCCTTACATATTATGGAGAGTGTCCATTTGTTTGGTATGAATTTCAATTTTGTGTATGTGTATGGACTATTTTAATACATTGTAGATTCTCTGCCCCAGACGTGTTCAAACATATCATCACTTGGTAGGAGTATTATAACAGGTACTCTTGGATCAGATCGCTGCACCTTATAATTTTTAAAGTACATTTTCAGCTTTTAGGATTCATTGATTAAACATCGCTTTTTTTAGACTAGAAAAACCCAGGTCTCCATATAAAACGGCTTAGTTTAACATAGTCTACTCAGCATCTTGTTAGAGGACAGAGCCTGGGCGTTTGGCAATCACACATTTGTCAAGTGTCCAGTGACCTGTACCTTTGCACCCTTCCCCCTAAAAATAAGGAAGCAGCTGTAGCCTATTACCTTTGAGTATTTTGGCCAACAGACTGGCATCTTGGGAATTTATCCAGCATGCTTTTCAGAGATATTCAGTCCCCTTTAAAAGAAAGCAAAGTCATTAAAGGAAACCAAGAACATTAAAGATTTAGGCCTTTTGTGTAATTTGGCTGCAAGGAACAAAGTCAGTTTCTGTTCAGCATGTAATATAAGATGAACTGAAAACTGCAAAGAAACATGTTTAAAGATAATTAATACATTTTTATAATATTTTGTCAAATCACTCACATCACACATTTCACAGGCAACATCTTGTACACTAGAGAGAGAAAAGCATGTCCTGGAATATGTGGAGGAACAAGAGTCCTGGATTTTGAAGTCTCCAGGAAATGATTCTGCATATATTGCACATAAGCACCAACTGCTCTCAATCAGCAAGGCCTCATTTTGGGATTTGGACATGTTGAGGAACACTATGGGGCTGATGGAAGTGAACGGCAACAAGAGGTCAGCAAATGCACAAGAGTTTTGTTCAAGGCTGTTTTTTTTTTTTTAACTTTGCAAATTTAAAAGCAAGATCTCACTAACTTAGAATGCTTAATGGCGGACATTTTCTAGAAGGGATGAAGTGAGTTTAGGTAATATCAAATAGTTTGGTACATCAATTTTCTTTTCCTTTTAAAAAAAGTTTCTTTCTCTCAACTCTTTTCTAATTAGCTTTCTGATCCCTGTAACTCTGACCCTCATGTTTCCCCCTTTCAAATTCTAATCCTTCCTATCTCCAGCAGGTGTAATCAAAGGAATACTTTCTTTTTGTCTTCTTTCCTTGAGGGAACATCTCTTTTATTTGGGGACCATGTGACATTGTTCAAGAAGGATGAATTCTGGATCTAAAAAAGGTGCCCAGTACAACAAAGTGCACAAGTGTGACCACAACCCCCCATTTGGGAGGTGGTGTTTGGGGAGACCAAGAATGAACTTGGTCACTCTCAGCATTGTTTATGGCTGATCTGGAACCTGTTGAGGTTATAGATAGAAGCTGATGCTCTGGGAAACTATGGATGAGCCAGCCCTACTAGGATTCATGCAAGTCAAATAATTGTTGGACACATTATATTTCACCAGCCACAGAGAACACTCAAGAAATCTCACCTTAGGCTTCAGGCAGAAAGTCTTTTGTGTCAGTTTAAAAATTCGAGGTGTAGATGGAAGGGCAGGAGCAGACAGAGAGGAGGGAGGGAGGAGGGACAGCGGAGGGAGACAGGGAGAGAGAAAGAGAGAGAGAGAGAGAGAGAGAGAGAGAGAGAATGAATTAAAAAGACGCAGCATTTCTTTTCTCACCAAAGTTGAATTTGTGGTAATGACGGGGAAGAGAAAGTTCAAATAGGTATATCCCAGGCATGGCATTAAAAGTGGAGCTTGAGTATATGTAAACAGCATGCGCTGAGGTGAGGGCTAAACTCAGGCTCTGGGGTAAGTTTGTGCTGAGAAACCATCTGGGAAAACTCTTAGACTAATTTGAATTGAACCAAACGGAGACCTTAAGCATTTCTTTAAAATGAGATCCAAGCTAAACAGTGACACAAGCTGATGTTTACTTGTGGAGATGCCCGTAATACTTGCCTAACAGCTGTCATGGTTAAGTCCACGCTGCTCCTGAAAGCAGCATAATTAATAGCTGTTTGCTTTGAAGTCTGGGGAAAGCTGCTTCCCACTGTGGTACATCTACAACTTCTACAACTGCCGGGCAGGTGTTCAGTGCCTCGACCACACAGTCCCACTAACTCCCTTAGATGTGGAGGTTTCTCAAAGGTATTCAAATCTGTGAAGCTGTTCTATGAGGTCTTTGAAGAAAGATGTTTAAAAAATATGACTTATTTTTAATCATTAGATTATTAAATAAGTTTACCAAAAACATGACTCTAAGTCATGGATGTTTGTAGCTTTTTAAAAAATATTGAGGGAGAGCTTTTTTCAAAGGGATCAGGTTTGGGAGGAATGGATATAGAATTGTTAAATCAATACAGTTGTCTAGATAGTAGCATCACACTAAGAAACATGAATAAAATATGCTAATTTGTGGGTTTTTAAAAAAAATCTTGATGAGGGAGTCAATTTTTTTTTACCTTAGAATCTTCAAAATAGGCCTTGGGAAAAATCCATTTATAAAAATATTCAGGCTTAAGATTCAGAACAAACGTAAGTTTAAACTAGTGTATGTATTGAAGGTAACAGGGAGTAAAAAACCACTGAATGAACAATCTGATTTGTGTTTAATATGTAGCTCTCTGGCAATGTGACAGTTGGATCTCTGTAAGAGACTTCAGTTTCTGTATCTTAATCATTCAAGCCAAAGTGGATATAATTTTACTTGAGACCGCTGTAAAGAGAAAATTATTAACATAATATTTTTAAAGATAATATTTCACAGCATAACTTTGAAATGAATTACTAAGACTGTTTGTAAAATTATGTTAGTTAAATCTATATACATTACATTGTAGTAAGAAAAATACCAGTGTTTTCATGCTGACATTATTTGGTAGGGTTAGCAAAGGGTAATTGCCAGTTTGGATTTATCTTTGTAGTAAAAATTCAAATCTGGACTGCCCTGAGACAGAAATTCAGGATTTAACCTGTCCTTTGAAAATCATCTGCACTTAGCGAAGCTTCAGTTACTTTTCTTTTGCATTTATGTTGTTTTGCCTTTAGGGAGTTGATGGAAAGGCATTGTGAGTGTTTTTGTGGCTAAAGTTAAAATTGTTTCATTAAATGATAATGGACTTAATAATCCAGTTAAAAGGGCCAATATATTAGCCTGTATTCAGCATTTAATGCTGACGTGGCTTATGTTCAGGAATTGCATTTGGGCCATAGCACTGAACGGCATATGTGAGCATAGGTTAGGAATAGGTTTTGTTCTTTTGCTATAAGGAAATAACCATTCTGTGTATAAATGACTCTGATTTTTAACAAAGCAGCTATTTTAGATGCAACCAATTGGTTTATTTGTCCCAGAGAAAGATCCAGATGTCTATTTGAACATTAGGAACACAGCATGGTTCACTGGACTCAATAACAGAATATAACTTGAGTTATATAAAAGTCCATAATATGCCTCTAACTTTATTTAGCACCTTTACTATAAAATGAGCTAACAGTGCAATTCGGAGGAATTACTGATGATAAAGTATTTTGCAAGTGTGCAGGAGATTTTTGCTGATTTTTTGGAAAGGGGACTATTGTGCTATATTAAAGATGTGTCTAGAAAAATGAATTTGTTCTTGGCTGATGTAGGAGATTTAAAGTTGTGCTATTCCCTCCAGATTAGATGAGAATATGTATTTTTGCAGGTTTGAGCACTTAAAAGTATACTCTGGCCGAAACCGGTTTGGCTCAGTGGATGGAGCGTCGGCCTGCGGACTGAAAGGTCCCCGGTTCGATTCCGGTCAAGGGCATGTACCTGGGTTGCGGGCACATCTCCAGTGGGGGGTGTGCAGGAGGCAGCTGATCGATGTCTCTCTCTCATCGATGTTTCTAACTCTCTATCTCTCTCCCTTCCTCTCTGTGAAAAATCAATAAAATATATTTAAAAAAAAAAAAAAAAGTATACTCTGTAGAGAGAGGAGGGAATACAGGCTCAGCTTAGCCCACAATTCCATAGGACCTCCCTCATTCTTGTCTTCAGGAATCATCAAATCATGTGGCTTTGGATACATCTTTGTCAGCTCTTTTGAAATTAAGCAACACTCATTTTAATATAACCTTTAAATATTTAGAAATAGAAATACTTCATGTCTTCACAACACATGGATCACATGTGGTCATGAACCATATGGACTTTATGTAGGCTGAGAATATGGCAATATGTGAGGCTCTCCATTCTCTTTTACATTATAAAACAGAGAAAAATTCAACAGTGAGGTCACAAGATGGTATGAAATGAAAGCTTAAAAACTTTCATTCATTCAACAACTTTTTGGGGGCACCAACTATTTTCTTCTTCTACCAAAAGAAATATAAAATTTACACAAAAGTTTATAACTGTCTTTAGCTGCAACAATTCTAGCATTAGAGACATGGGCTCATCCAAAAGAACTCAGAATAAACAATATATGCAAAATGATGACAGGTGCAGGGGCAAACAGAGAAAGAGCTGAGACTAACCAACGTGACCTCAAGGAAACAACTGAATTCTCTAGGCCTTGGTGTCTTCTGAAATAAGGACAACTGAGAGGCTCCTTCTTGCTCTACAATTCTGAGGGTCACACAGAAATTATTGTGGATAATTATCCCAGTATGGAAGGAAAGATTGACACTTGGTCCTCCCAGTGGAATTAAGTTTTCTAAAATTCTTGTTTTCAGCTGCTTCTAATGTATGTTATATCTATATATAATACCTATATATATAATAGGCTAATATGCTAAGTTTCCATCTGGGTAATGACACATAGCAATGCCCAGCTTCCTCTCCATAGTGACTAGCCTCCTTGGAGTTTCTTCAGCCCAGGAACACGACTTGCTTTATAGCCAGGTGGAAATATTTTACACTTTAACCAAATGTCTGTGAAGCGTTTTCCCATGCCTCATCTCATTTGATCCTCACAGAAGTCCTGGAGTAGGTAGATAAGAGACTCGGTGGAATTCTATTTTCTTTTCATTAGCCAGAAAATAGAGATTTAGAAAGCTTAGAACTTGACCCGACTGAAAAGAAGTAAGAAATGGTGGACCTTGAAAATGATTTCAGATTTTCTCAAAATATAGTCAAGCACTGCTGCAGTTAAATATTTTACCCTTTGTTTTCCCTGCATGATCTACAATAATAATCTGCTTCATGTTGATATTTACTGGTGTGTTGCTGACAATTACCTGAAAGAGAAGTTGGGGTGCTTCACTGGGCTGGAAAAATTTTAGCTACCTCAGAAAGCAGGTCTAATTAAGCAGGTTTGTTCTATATATATAAAAGGCTAAGTTGACTCGCACATGCACGATACATATAAAGCTCTTGCTGGCGCCAATTGCAGGCGTGTGTTTCGATCTGTCATTGTCGATTGTGAATTTGGTTGACACTTCTATTATAGAGAAAGGGTGAATAGTGGTATTAAAATATTTCTTCTAATTAATTTCCTTTCAATGTGCATGGATTCATGCACCAGGCCACTAGTTGTTATATAATGGTCCAGTGCTCTGAAAGCTGCTAGGCCCTTGATGAATGCAAGGAATATTTATTAAAATATCACATATCTTCTGTATATATAAAAGCCTAAGCAACCGACGTGCACTGACCACCAGGGGGCAGACGCTCAATGCAGGAGCTGTCCCCTGATGGTCAGTGCACTCCCACAGTGGGAGCGCTGCTCAGCGAGCTTACCGAGCAGCAGCAGCGGCAGGTGCAATGGGGCCGGGATGACCAGAGTGGTGTGGGCTCCTTCCCAGCCGCCTGCCGCTTTGTGCACTACTACATCCTTGGGGGATGTTGGACTGCAGTTTTAGCCCAATTCCAGAAGTCTGATATCCCCCTAGGGGTCCTAAATTGCGAGAGGGTGTAGGCAAGGCTGAGGGACCCCATCTGTGAACGGATCCATGCACCAGGCTTCTAGTTAGAATATAAAACATAATCCATGGATAAGTTTCTAAGCTCCAGTCTCAACTTTGAATTTCTTTTTTAGACAAAAGGGGCACATCAGCTGATAGAAGGAACATAAAACATAAATAAAAATTAGTCAAGGCAAGCCTCCATAGACAGTCATCTGTCTCTTGAATTTCAGCAGTTAAGCACCTTTAGGAATTCATGATGAAGCTATTGCTTTCTGACTTGACAGTACTTGGTTCTTCAAGAGTTTTTATATGTTAGTGCTAATTGTTATCAATATTCAGAACCATAAAGCCAGTCAGTTGTGGGGACACAACAGGACAAAGTGATGATAATAGCTAACATTTATTTCTTACTTTTGCCAGGCACTTTTTGACCCTCACAGCAATCCTCAGGTAGTTACTATTATATTCCTGTTTCAGGGTGAGGACATGTAGCCACCGAGAGGGTAAGTGCCCTGCCTGACATCACTTAGACTGTAAGCAGCAGTGCTGGGACTTGAACCAAGAGTTGTAAGCTGGAGGCAGGGCCTGCTTTATATCCTAGGCACAGTAGGCCAGGGCCTAAAGCCCATGTCACTTGTAGGGCCCAAGATAATGTTTTGTTTTTTTCTTAAATAAAAAAAATACATAAATATAATCTAGCCTGGATCATATTAATCTTTATACTGTTATAGTTGGAGTTTCTAGTTTATATATGTTTAAATGTGTTCAGAGACATCATTATGTGCCTCGATTGGAGGGCAGAGCAGTAGCTGGGGATGGACAAAGCTGCTGCTTAGAGGCCCTTCTGAGGCTCCTTCTCTCTGCAGGTTGGTGCCCAGGTGAGTGGCTGCAGAGTTCACCTAGACAAAGCTTCTCACTTCACTGTCAGACCTTTCTCCCTGAAGCTACCCCATCCTTTCTCGCCTTAGTCACCAGGCTACCTGGCTTACCTTTTATGCACTGTACTGAGGCAAGCTTGATAATGAGTTTCACTGCTGGCCTGCAGGTGGGTTTGGTCTGCTATGTACAGTTTTTAACAAATCAGAGTTAGTTGCCAACATTAAAAAGAAACTGGGAGATTTTACTTAAAAATCTGGAGTTCTGGCATCTCTTGGAAAATCAGAAGTCAGGTAGCTCTGGGCCCATGTTGCATGATTCCACTCGGCAGGGGACTGAGGAAAACTATTTGCTTCAGTCCCCTCCTAGCTCTGCCTGTCCCAGTGAACACTAGCATTTCAACCATTTCATAAGGTGTAAATGACAGTTTAAAGTATTACGTTTCCTCAAAAATCCTTGCAGGTTCACAGAGAAGGAAGGAAACTATGGAGATTATACAGTTTGTGATGATGGAATTGCAGGCTTTAGCCAGTGGGAATACCATGGCAGGTGAGGCCTTTGCCTACTTTCCATATGAGCTGGGTTTATCTGTGTCTCCTCATGGATGGTGTAACCAGGGCAGCCTAGCTTTTCAGGAATAAAGGGAGGTGGAAAGTGAGGCAGGACAACCAGCTGGAAGTTGATTTGCACCCACCCAACTCCACCCTCCACTTCCCTTCAAGTGCCTGATGCTGCTGAAACTAGGTAAAATATGAATGGAATACAGGGCTCCTGCATCTCTTATTTTTAATTTATTTTTTAAAGAAAAGCTTTTTTATTTGAATTGAATTTTAATTCAAAATAAAATACTTGATAGGGTAAAAATAAGGACAAGTTTATAGTATTCAGGTTTTACATCCTACTTTTCTCAGAGTATATATAATCTTTTTGATATTGTTGAAATCCCTGTACATTCTATATTTTGTTACTTTCATTAAAAATTTTGTTTTTCCATGTGCTAATATAGTCCATGTGCTAGTGATGTTAATGGTGTCACAGTATTCTGCCTTTTATTTTTAATTTAAAAATTATTTATCACCTTTTTTTCTTTTCTTATTGAATTTATTAGGGTGACATTGATTAATAAAATTATATAGGTTTCAGGTGTACAATTTTATAATATGACATCTGTATATTGTATTGTGTGTTCACCACCCCAAGTCAAGTCTCATGAAAGTCTCCTTCCACCACCATTTATCCCTCTTTTACCCTCTCCTACTCCCCCTTTTCCTCTTGTAATCCCCATACTGTTGTCTGTGTCTATGAGTTTTTTCCTTAATCCCTTCATCTTTTTTACCCAGCCTCCAAACCCCCCTCCCCTGTGACAGCTGAGAGTCTGTTCTCTGTTCTATGAGCCTATTTCTATTTTGTTTGTTAAATGAGACTACATCAAACTAAAGAGATTTTGCAGACAAAGGAAACCATCAACAAAATGACAGGTAACTTACTGAATACGAGAATATATTAGCCAATGATACATCTGGTAAGGGGTTAATATGCAAAATGTATAAAGAACTTATAAAACTCAACACTAAAAAATAAACAATCCAATTTAAAAATGCGCAAAGGACCTGAACAGACACTTCTCCAAAGAGGACATACAGATGGTCAATAGACATATGAAAATATGCTCACCATCACTAATCGTCAGAGAAATGCAAATTAAAACCACAATGAGATGTCACCTCACACCTGTCAGAATGACTATCATCAATAAATAAACAAGTGTTGGCAAAGATGTGGAGAAATGGAACCCATATGCACTGTAGATGGGAATGCAAATTGATGCAGTCACTGTGGAAAGCAGTATGGAGTTACCTCAAAAAATAAAAAAAATTGAATGACTTTAAGATCCAGTGATTCCACTTCTGGGAATATATCTGAAGAAATCCGAAACATTAATTCGAAAAAAAAAGCATCCTTATGTTCATTGCAGCATCATTTACAAAAGCTAAGATTTGGAAGCAACCCAAGTGTCCATCAGTAGATGAGTGAATAAAAAAAAGTCTGTGGTACATTTACACAATACTACTCAGCCATAAAAAAGGAAATAATATTATTTTGAAGGATAGGAGTTATTTTCCTTAAACCCTTCACCTTTTTTGGTACATTTGGTACACTTGGTACATTGTGGTACAAAAGAAGGAAAAAATGTTATTTTGAAGGATAGGACTTCAAAGGAGCTGGCAGGTATTAACTTCAAAGAATGCATGTAAAGCACATTGGACATTGTTCCATTGGGCAAAACTCTCTGCAAGACCATCAGGCACCCAAAAGTGAAAATAATTTCATTTTAGCTTCTTGTTGGAAAACTTTCTATTTAAGAATGTGTTTTTAAATTCTCTCCATAACCATGCAGGCTTTATAAACTTTGCCTATGTTTTCACTGGCACCTGTGTGAGCTTTTTATGGGGCCCAAACATTGCTGCTGCCCAGCTTTGACATTGGCTCCTCAGATGTAATAGCATTAGCGGTTGTTGGCCCATGAAGGTGTGCACATTTCTCACATTTGGTTCTACTACATTGATGGTGTTTCTCTAGAAAGTTTGTAGTTACATATACTCAGTGCTTAATATAAATATGTGAGATACCTGATTAGAAAGCCAATTACTGAATATAGGGGGTGAATAAAATAAGATTTTTGTGATCATGTGGCTGAGCTTACCATCTCTCCTAGAAAGAAGAATATGACTTGCACTGAAAAGCCCCTTTGCCTGCAGAAAAAGGAGGGCTTCGTAGATACAATATGATCAATTGTATTTCATTTTCCTTACCCAGCTCAATGCCTGACAACCCAGAAATCCCTCTTTGTTAATATGTATTGTTCACATATTGTATGAGTTACGCTGGTACATAAATGGCATCAAATGATGTGCAGGATATAGAAGACATGGTTCTTGCCCTCAATGAATTTAGTCTAATTAGAGAGCCAGGACTAATAAAAGAACAGTGGGCCTTCTATATTGCTGTATATTAAGCACTAAATTAGATGGAGATATAAATGACTTAGTGCACCAGCTGTTCAACAGAGGAGACAGTCTGGTTTGGGTTGGGCCACTCAGTGTAGGCTAACATGGGTCTTGGGCTGGACTTCAATTCAAGGGTGAGAGCAAGGACATAGAATATGGCATAATGGGTGGAGGTCACTGGAGTTGAAAGGGTGGGAACAGAGTTATAGAACAATGGAGTTTAGGCCAGATTGATGCAGGGACAAATGAGAGACAGGTTAAGGAGCTTCTGCTTTAACCTACAGGTAATGCTAAACCATTTTTATGCAAGGGAGAAAAAGGCATGATGAAAGCAATGCTCTAGGAAGATTAATCTGGGAGCTCAGAGTAAAGCAATTAGAGCAGTAGAAGCTGCAAGAGGCTGAAAGGCCAGTTAGGAGGCTCTTGAGTAATCCAAGCATAAAGTGAGTGGAGCCTGAATTCAGGTGAGAGGAGGGAGAAGCAGAGGGTGATTTCAGAGAATCATTCTTTAGAAAACATAACCGAGTATAGCTGGATCAAGGAAAGTGTAGGAGGAGTAAAAGATAACTGCATTTAACTGCAGTTTCCAACCTGGAAGGGAAGAAGAGCTGAGAGACGTGCCCTGCCCCTCACATACCTTGTCCACTCTTTTCCAGTCACACATATCTCCTGGCTGTTCCTGGAACAAGACGCATAATCCCACTACAAAACCTATACACCTGCCAGTTCCTCTGTCCTAAACATTCCTCCCCTGATCTCTACCTGGCTTGCTTCTTCACTTTCAGTCCCTACCTATCTCTCCCTGCTTACTTATGCTACCTTTGTAAACATTGGGATTTTCAACCTATACACTATGAAAATATTGCTCTCTCCAAAAGTTCTTGCAGGTATGCAGAGACAGAAGGATTAAGCTATAGAGATTGTTAAAGTAGCTTCATTAGAGTGGCCTTCCCTGACTAGTCCATCCCTCTTTTCCCCTTACCTGCTTGGTTTACCTTCATTGCATGTTTCCTCAATGACAGTATATCATGTATTTAGTTATTTGCTTGGTTCTTTTTTCTTCAAGAATGTAAGGGTATATGGACTGAGACTCTTTCATTTTTTAACTCACCACTTAACTCACCACTATGTACCTGGCACATAGTAGGTTTTCAGTAAATATGTGTTAATTAAATGAATGAAACAGGAAGGTTAAAAAAAGGAGCTAATTTGGGGAAAGGAGAAGGAGAAATGTGATGAGCTAGTTTTAAACATGATCATCTAGAAGAGACAACACTTGATGGCGACTGGCAGGATTTAGCTCAGCACCTTCATATGTTTACCTTCTATACAAGCATCCTAGCAGCCTCTTCTAGGACAGCCCCCTTCTCTGTGTGGTTGTCTCAGTGTTGTCCACCTTACTTTAGGAGTCCACTATTCCCGACCTCATGTGACTTATCTTTTCTCTGGGAGAGAGGAGCGAAACAGCTTTGGAACAGAGGGATGTGCCTGGAACCTGCCGAGTCTCTGAGAGGACAACCCGGGAACCACATTTTCTCCCTTAAGCTGCCCATCAAATAAACACCCGATTCTTTCTAGAAACTCTAAATCTATTTATTTAGATGATCTACTACACACTTTGAAATATATTTGATATAGCCTGTAATAAAAATACCAGAAATAAAAATAAAGGCACACCTGTAACTCATTTGTTTCCACTGCTTCAGTTGCTCCAATTCCCATTACTGGCGGGAGCATCTGAGGATCACCTGCCAAACTGACTTATGATTTAGTGAAGTGTCTTATGCACATTCATTTGGTTCTCCAAAATAATCCCTATAAGAAAACACTTTCTCCTTTTCAAATGCAGTTCAGTCTTTCTTTATATGAAGTACTTTCTAACATCACTACTGACTGTATTGAAATGAATGAGTACATTATAAAGCATTTTGTCTTGTTGCTGCCTGAAGTAATCCATAGAGAGTATAATTACCAGCTATGTATCTGGGCACATAATTCCATTACTGGGCTCTGATGGAGCCATCAGTTCTATGGACAGTCCTCTGTTTGACAAACCAACCTCACATTCCAAACGTACCTTCATGGCAAGTGCCCTCTGCAGGTTGGGCCATGCAGCCTGAGCACAGCAGGTGCTACCAGAAGCCTGGGTGCCTGGGCTATTCTTAGAGTTTTCTCAAAAATCCCATCATGCCTCTGATATCCTGAGGTACAGCTGCTGATCAAAAGGTCCCTCCAGGATGACTTTGACCTACGATTCCTGGGACTGTCCATAAACATTCTTAACCAGCAGTAAACCTAATTTTAATTCTCTTGCCATGTTTGTGTGCAGGGCAGGGCCAGTCACCATTCAGCTGTGGGTGTTAAGGAGCCTCATATTGTTCTGGCCTTTGGGTATGCACTGGGGTGATCCAGTTTCCCCAGTACCTTTAAGTATCACTTGGTCTATCAACTGGAGATTAGTTGAGTAGGGGTGGGAGTGCTTACAAAAGCTGTCCTGCCAGCATGCAAATATACTCTGGGTTTACACTACCAGGGGTGGGTAACCTTTTTTCTGCCAAGGACCATTTAGATATTTATAACATCATTTGAGGGCCATACAAAATTATCAACTTAAAAATTAGCCTGCTATATTTGGTCAAATGTTTAATTAACTCACCCCTAATGCCTTAGCAGGGCTAGACCAAATGATTTTTCAAGCCTTACACAGCCCTCGGACTGGATGTTCCCCACCCCTGCACTAGGCTATGTATTTCTGTGGAATCCCAGGAATTTAGAGGTAACCTTGTTCAGAATTCTCATTTCATAGGTGAGGGTTGAGAACTCCCATAACTGAGGCGTTCTGAGTATCTAGTACAGTTAGGAGCTTTTCATTCATTCTCTCAGTTGACTGATGTGAAAACTGCTGATGGTTTTGTCCTAGCACAAAGCAAATATCCCAATCTTGAAAGAAAAAAAGAGGTTTGATTAAAGAGGAGAGAGTGAGAGGAGTAATTTTGGTGTGGGGCAGAGGATGGTGCAGGTGGGTGGGTTTGCTGTCAGTAGGAGGAAGACCCAGGACACCAGGTGGTGGGAGGGGATATAAAGAGCAGATTGCCCAGGATACACTGAACACACCTCTGTCTCAGTGGAAGACACTGCAAGGACAATCTCTGAGTTAGTTCCTGGGCTGCCTTTGCCACAATATTCTAGGTTGCAGATGTCTCCTTTCAAGGTAAGTCTGGTTGACTGGAATGTAGAGATGTGCATTTGAGAAGGTTACAGAGAGTGAAAATGTTGTTGTTGTTATTTTAATGGTAATAATTGTTACCACCTGTCAAAAACTTAATATGTACTAAAATTACTATTTGTGTTATGCGTCTTACATAAATTAATTCTTATAAACATTGGGGGTTGATATTCTTTTTTTTAAAATATATTTTATTGATTTTTTACAGAGAGGAAGGGAGAGGGATAGAGAGTCAGAAACATCGATGAGAGAGAAGCATCGATCAGCTGCCTACTGCACACCCCCCACTGGGGATGTGCCCGCAACCAAGGTACATGCCTTTGACCGGAATCGAAACTGGGACCCCTCAGTCCCCAGGCCGACGCTCTATCCAGTGAGCCAAACTGGTCAGGGCGGGGGTTGATATTCTTATCCTTATTTTAGGGATGGCATTTCTTGGCTCAGTTTTCACAGCAAGTGGCAGGTCTGAGCTGAACTTAAGCTTGTTTGATACCTCATTTCTGTGACAGAATTCCTAATAACTAATTTAATCTCTACTCATAAAACATGGATTCAATGTCCTCCTCCCCGATTTTTATGCTGTTCAAGCCAGTTCAAAACATAAGCACCGAGCATAACCTACAGCACTGAGCATGACTGATGGCACTGAGCATGACCTATGGCACTGAGCATGACCGACGGCACTGAGCATGACTGATGGCACTGAGCATAACCTACCGCACTGAGCATGACCGACGGCACTGAGCATGACTGATGGCACTGAGCATGACCAATGGCACTGAGCATGACTGATGGCACTGAGCATAACCTACCGCACTGAGCATGACCGACGGCACTGAGCATGACCGACGGCACTGAGCATGACCGACGGCACTGAGCATGACTGATGGCACTGAGCATGACCAATGGCACTGAGCATGACCAATGGCACTGAGCATGACCTACGGCACTGAGCATGACCGACGGCATTGAGCATGACCGACGGCACTGAGCATGACCGACGGCACTGAGCATGACTGATGGCACTGAGCATGACCAATGGCACTGAGCATGACCGACGGTGAGCATGACCGACGGCAGTGAGCATGACCGACGGCACTGAGCATGACCGACGGCACTGAGCATGACTGATGGCACTGAGCATGACCGACTGCACTGAGCATGACTGATGGCACTGAGCATAAAGCACTAGAAGAAACAATAGCAAGAAGAAGCTGCCCCTTTAGCTATTTCCAAAGTCATGGTCTCCAGTAAACCCTCTTCACATGTGTCAGCCTTGATGATTCCTGGACATCCTTGACTCCAGATATCCAGTAACAACTTATGGCCTATAATTTAATGGGCTACCTACCCCTTTTTAGACCCTTTTGGTAAAGTCTTTTTTATTTAATGTTACCAATTATTCTTGTTCTTATTAATAGTAATCAGTCTGATTAAACTATGGTACTGAGAGCCTTTAAAAGTTCAACAAAAAGAAAAATATAATTAGGTGATATTAGAATAAAGAAGTAATTTTGATAAGTGATAGAAAAGGGAGAGGTCATTTGTTTATATATAATAACTACGTAATTATTATATGTTTATCATGCTTCCTCATCTATTGGAGAAAACCTAGCTTTCTTGGTATGTAACTGGAAAGTGTGCAGTGGGGAAAATGTGGCTGTTTATAGCCCTCTATAGCCTTGAGCATGTTACCAAAGTCTTTGGGTTTCAGTTGCTTCCTGTATGAAATGGATGTCATAGGTAAATTCAGAAATTTATATTCTTTTGAGGACATCACATCATCATCTTCTCATGTAGATGCAAGTCTTTTGCCATATGGCTCATTCTTTCATTATTAACAACATTTCCAACACAACTTTCTTTAGAATCACAGAATGTTATAGGCAGAAGAAAGAGATAATGAATGAAAAAAAACTTTCCATTGTAAACCTCCATTCAAATACAAAGTCCTTACAAATCCTCATGCTGCATTTGGAGTCTGTTTTCTGTTTGCTCTGTTCTCAATAAGGAGAAAAGCTCATTACTGTCCTGGGCACAAGCCTTTATATACTTGAAAACCATTGCTAGCTAACCCTGTAACCCTCTGGCCTCTAAATAGAATTACCTTGGTTCTTTTAACCTGTCCTGATCTTTATTTCTCAGACCTCTAACCACTCTGTGGCTTTCTTTTGAATTGATCCAGTCCCTCTGTCCCCCAGTAATTGCAGACCTCTGAATTAGACTCAGCACCAGGGAAGCTTAGCCCAGGCCTACACATCTAGGTCGGGGAGACCGAAACAGAGAGACAGGCAGTGACAGCAGCAGCTTGTTAGTGGCCGGACAAGATGGGGAGAGGGGAGGAATAGGAGTCTTTGTATGACAGAAGTTTGACTTTTGCCCACCATATCATTTTAAGTTCAGAGTTTCCCAAACAATAGCACATGCATTGGTGAGCCATTTCCTCACAGAGCATTTCACAAGGCTTTGCACGGGCCAGTACTTTCCTGGAATTGAGGAAACTGCCAATTCTTGGTTCCTAGGCAAAATCCTGCCTGCAGGCAGCGTTTGTTTTGTTCACATAGTTAAAAATATATTTTAATTAATTACTGGCATTTTAGAATTAAGAGATTTCACCTCCCAAATTATCCTGATTTCCAGCTTCTTTCAGATTCTGAACGCTGGGGAATATTAGGCTCTCATGCCAGGCCTGGGCCATGTGCTGGGACTGAGTGTACTGCCCCTGAATGGAGGGGCACTGCCCTCTGGTTCTCCTAAGTAACCATCTTGCCCATTGTTATGGAATGAATTGTGTCTCCTAAATTCATATTTTGAAGCCCTAGCCCCCAATGCGACTATATTTGGAGATAGGGCCTTTAAGGAGGTAATTAAGGTTAAGTGAGGTCATAAGGGGAGCCCTAATCCCATAGGACTGGTGTTCTTATAAGAAGAGGAAGAGACACCAGAGAGTTCTCCCTCCATGCATGCACAGAGGAAGAGGAAAGGCCATGTGAGGTCGCAGGGAGAAGGCAACCCTCTGCAAGCCAGGACTGGGGCTCTCCCAGAGACCCACCTGATAGCATCATGATTGTAGACTTTCAACCTTTAGAACTATGAGAGAGTTAGTTTCTGTTAAGTCTGTGGTATTTTGTTATGACAGTACAAGCACACTATTATACCCATTACCTCACCTATTTTGTGCCTAGCTTCTGTGGGTGTTCGAGTTTGAGACCCCTGTTCTACGCTTGGGTGTTAAAAGAGTGAATATCTAGTTCATACATTTTGTCTACTGGTAGAGAAAGTTAAATGGAGAAATAATTTGTAACACAGGACATCATATAAGAGATGCATAACTGATATCAAAGGACAGAGAGCTACTGATGGCTGGGAAAGGAGGGAGAATACAGAATCTTCACTGTGGGGAGATAGCATGTCAGAGGCTTTTGAGAGATTAGGAAGATTTCAATAACATGATGGAACAGAGGCAGAGGCAGGAGCTACTTAGTTTGACTGGAGTTCAGGGTACATCGCAGGTGTGTGTGTGTGTGTGTGTGTGTGTGTGTGTGTGTGAGGAGATAAGGCCAGAAAAGGAGGAGAGAGTCAAATCACAAGCCTTGAATGTCATGCCATAGAATTTGGTTTAATTCTGGAGCGAATGAAGAGTACCTGAGGGGATGGAGGAGGGAACTGAGCAGGATGAAAGTTATGTTTTAATTATCGAATTAAACAAATATGTATTGGGAACATCCAGTATGTCGGGTGCTGCAAGTACAATTGTGGATGAGATACAACTAAGTCTCTTCCCTCATGGACCTGACAGAAATAAACCATCAGCTATATAACTACATCAGGGAGTGATGAGCACTATGAAGGAAAGTTAAGCAGTGTAAGGGAATAGAGTGCATTGTGGCAGGTGCTGATATTTAGGGAAGGCATGATATTAGGACATAACCCTGAATAAAGTGAGAGAATGAATCATTGGGTATCTGGGAGAATATAATTCTAGACACAGGGAACCACAAGTGCAAAGGCCATGAAGTAGGAGCACAGTCATGCTCAAGAAACAACATAGAGGCCAGTCTACCAGGAGTAAGTAATGGGGTGAATGGTGGGCAGTGAGGTTGAAGTAGTCAGGGGCTGAATCTTTTTCCAGGAAGGGAACTCTAATACAATGTGAAGGGCTGATAAGGGACCAGGACTGGAACAGGGAGACACTTAGGAGTCAGGTCCTCATCATAGGAATGATGAGGACCTGAGCCCAGGTAGAACAATGGAGTTGGAATTGGAGAGTAATACATAGGAGAAGGGTGCATTTTTGAAATCCCCAAATAGAGCTGGTCTGGGGGAAGATAGGACTTTGAGGGACACGATGAGATGGGGTATCACCCCCCACCCCCCACCAATCTCTGGATCAATTGTGTGCGGTGGCAGCCATCAGAGGAGAGGAGAATCAAAGTTCTACCTCTCCCAAAGTTCAGACCATCAGTCTAACTGTCCCAAGGGAGGGTGAAGGCAGAGACAGGGTTCATCTGCTTCCACTGCTCAGAAGCCCAGGCAGTCTCCATGGGGCATCACAGAAAACAGAAGTGTTCTTCCCCTACAAAGTACAATGCTAGCTCTTAACACTACCAACTTCTGGCACATGTTTCCAAATCTTCTGGTTTGGTCTAGCCCTAGAATGAAATGACTTGTTCTAACCAGTGGGAATAAAAAGAATCGAAAGGCAATGCAGAGAGAAGGGTTAATGCAGGCCAGAATGTGGACTGGTATAGTTTCTCTTTAGGATTTTCTTTCAAAGCTTAAGTGAGGAGGTAACTCATCTTTTAAGAGTCGTACAAAGCTCTGCCTCCAGAGCACAGGGGCCAGGGAGCATGGTGATTGCCCTGGGCATTCTTCTCTACTAATTTTTCACCCTTGTTTGTCCTTTTCCTTCTTGCTTGGCTGGGATAATTATGAGCCCCTTCAGAAAGAATGCTGTGCTTTCTTTGTTGGCACCACTGTGGGGCATCCATTCAATAACTGTTAAGTAAGTATCTGTGGTGAGAGTGCCCTCTTCTGGTACACTCTGTTTGTCTTTAGCTGCCAGTTCCCGGACAATACTATGTTTTCAGTGCTATCTTCATTAAATAAAGTGGCAAAGAAGAAAAGCAAAAGGTATTGTTGTTGGGGATAAGTTAATTTCACTCAATGTTTCTAGAACTTTCTTCCTCAGTCCTAATCTTTACTTGGCCATGGTCTCTGAATCATCTGACCCAGCCTTTCTTTGGGATTTACACTTAACCTTTTACTGATCTAGGAAAAAGGTACAAATGGCAGCAATTGAAAGCGTGGAAGGGTGTTGATACAACCCAGTTAAGCACTTTTATTCCTGTTTCTATTGAGTACTTACTTAGGTTATTGAATGCTTGAGGGCCAAGCATTGTCCTAGGCTTTTGACAATCCTAAATGAGTAAGATACAGTGCTTACCTTTGCTGAGCTGGGACTGTGGTGGGAAAGATGGATGAGAAAACAGAAAATTATAACACCAGGTGAAAAATAACTGAGGGAAATATGAATTAATTTTTTTGGTTATTCAAATCCAAGGGTGAAAAAAATGAATGCTTCCCTGACCTGCATTATCCTTCCTGATAGGCACATCTCTCTGCACTAGACTTTAAGATTGTATGTACAAGGGTTCAAGATGGCAGCGGAGTAAGGTGTCTTGCTCACAGTGACCCCCAGAACCAAGCTGAAAGTTGCAGCTAAATTTGAGAACAATCACCCTGAAATACAAACTGGAGACTATCTGAAGAGGCGACTTTTAACCAAGGACTGCAAAAGCCGCATTGGGACTGGTAGGAAGGGCAGAGTCTCAAAAGGGGTAGCAGGCTGAGGGTACTGAGGGATACCTTGGCTGCAGGAGGTTCCCCCTGAGAGGTGAGAATCCTAGTCCCCAGACTGGTTCACCAGCCTGGAGCTCCTAGAGCTAGGAATAGGCACCCATGTAGCGTCCAGCTGTGAAAGGTGATGGGGTTATTATCTACCAAGGAGAGGTGGAGTCTGTTGGAGTTAAAGCCATCCACCTAAAGGTCCAACTGTGCAAAACTTTTGTTTGTAGACACTCACCCAGATGCCAGCAGAGGGAGGGCAGTGAGGACTGGAGTCATCTGAGGAGAGTCTAGGGTGGCTGGCATTGGGGAGAGGCATGTGGGAGCAGCCACCAGGAGCCCAGTACTAGACCATCCTTTGATATAACAGCAGCCTTTTTTCTTAGGAGGAACAATCAATCCACTTTAAGTGGCATCAGCCTGGGGAAAAGGAATTACCCCCACCCTCCAGCATTCTTCTGACCCAGCCCTCTGGAAACCTCCTCACCCCACCCAGCATTTAAGCCCTGCTGAGGAGGCAGCAGCATAGGCTGGGGCTTAGAAATCCGGACAGGCTCAGGGGTTGTCAGTGACTTGCTTTGGGATGTGGCCATTCCCCCCACTTTCCAGGGAACCTCATGGGAAATAAAATAGAAACATCCCTCCCATTACCAGCCTCCAGCAGACCTAACCCCTGGGCTTCATAGGCTCCATCCCCCTGACTACTAGGGCCTCTTCCCTGCTGAGGTCAGGGAAAAATTCAGTGCAGACTCAGACAGGTGGCTCAGGGTGGGGAAACACACCCACCATCTTCCCTGAACTGAACCTTCTTTCCCCCCTCATGGAAATCTAGTAATCCTATATTTCTGATTCCACCAGAGGCTCTTTCAGAGACTAAGCCTTTTCAGTGTCTAAGCCCAGTAACTGATGAGCAGGGCGAGGCAGGTGGAGATGGATCCTGGGGAGCTTTGGGACATTTGCTGACCATCCCCTGGTCCCTTTGCTGGTAAAAACCAGCCTTGGAGCACAGTTTGTTTTTTTCTAGGTGCAGCCAAGCCCAGAAGAGGCAACAGCATACTGTGGATAGCTTGTAGCCATGGCCAGGTTGCCAGGTGCCAGGAACCTGCAGACCAAGTGGATGGCTTTGGACAGCATTGGAGTAGGAACTAATAAGCTTCACTTTTTTCTTTCCTTATTTTTCTTTTCTTTTATTTTTTATGCATTGGTTGTCCCCCCCCCCCGCCTCGTTTCTTCTTTTTCCTTAATATTTCACATTTTTCTCTTTTCTTTTCTAATTCCATTTTCTTCCCTTTTTTTCCTTATACTTTTTTTTCTGATTTTCTCTTCCTAAAATATATTTTTCTCCATTATCTTTCTTTTTTATTTTCTTCTTTTCTTTCATATATTTTCTCCTCTTATTCTTGTTTTCTTTTGACTTTTATTATTCTTCTTTTTCTTTTTTCTATTATTACACTTTTTGTTGATATTGTTAGTTTACTTTTATTGTCTCATTTTTTTTTCTTTTGCTTTGTTTTATTCTATCAGTACCTGTACAACAACTCGAATGATGTGGTCAGGTTGAGCCTCACAGACATCCAGTCTGAGGGTTAATCCCACACATGAATGGGCCAAGAGCAATCAAGACCCAATTACAGTAGGAGGGCCCATGTAATCTACATAAGGGACATTCATAGAGCATCCAGCTCAGGGAAGCAAGGAGAACGCTCCACAGGATCTCACAGGACAGTTACTACATAAGGCCACCCTATGAAGACTGGGAGGCATAGCAGTTCCATTTGATACATAGAAACAAACACAAAGAGATAGCTAAAATGGGAATACAAATAACTCCAAAATGAACAAAAGGAGGAATCCCTAGAAAAAGAGATAAATGGAATGGGGGCAATTTATAAACTTGAGTTCAAAGTAATAGTTATAAGGATGCTCAGGAACTTTGCGAGAATTGTAAGGATCTTAGTGGGAACTACAACAGCATGAAAAAGGAAATAGAAACCACAAACAAGAACCAGTCATAAATAAAGAATACCATATCTGATATCAAGAATACACTGGAAATAATAAAAACTTTATTGAATGGAGGATTGAACCAATGACTTGGAAGACAAGGTAGAAAAAACACCCAATTACAGCAGCAAAAAGAAAAAAGGACTAAAAGTCAGGGGATATCTTAAGAGAACTTTGGGATAACATGAAGAGTAACAACATTCACATCATAGGGGTACCTGAAGGAAAAGACAGTGAGCAAGAATAGAGAAACTGTTTAAAGAAATAATGACAGAAAACTTCCTAAACCCAGTGAAGGAAAATGTCACACAAGTACAGGAAGCACAGAGAGGCCCAATCAAGATTAACCTAAAAAGACCCACCCTAAGACATATTATAATTAAAATGACAAATGTTAAAGACAAAGAAAAAATCTTAAGGGCAGCAAGAGAGAGAGATAGAAAGTTACCTACAAAGGAGCTTCCATTAGACTGTCATCTGATTTCTCAACAGAAACACTTCAGGCCAGAAAGGATTGGCATGAAGTAAGGTGAAATAAAGAGCTTCGAAATAAAGAGCTTCCCAACCAAAAAAACAAAAAACCAAAAAAAAACCAACCTAAAGGAGTACATTATCACCAAATCAGCTTTGCAAGAAATAATATAGGGACTACTTTAAGATGAAGAAGAAATTGAGATGAAGAGAGAGAGGAACAGATATGAAGAAAAAATGGCAATAAACAAGCACATATCAATAATAACATTAAATAAAAATGGAGTAAATGCTCCAAAAGACATAGGGTACCTAAATGGGTAAGAAAACATGATCCATATATATGCTGTCTACAAGAGGTCCATCTCAGAACAAAAGATTCACACAGACTGAAAGTTAAAGGATGGAAAAAATATTCTATGCCAATGGAAATGAAACTATAAAGAAAGCTGGGGTAGCAATACTCATATCTCACAAAATAAACTTCAAAAAAGGCTATAAGAAGTTCACTATATAATATTAAAAGGGTCGCTCCAACAAGAAAATATAACCCTTGTAAACATATATGCACCCAATATAGGAGCACATAAATATATTAAAAAACAACAACAACCTCTTGGTGGACTTTAAGGGAGAGAGTGACAATACAGTCATAATAGGAAACTTTCACACCTCACTGACTTCACTGGATAGATCTTCCAGACAAAAAAAAATCAACAAGGAAACAGAAATCTTAAATGACACACAAGATCAGATGGATTTAATAGATATTTACAGCACATTTCATCCCAAAGTGGCAGAATATACACTCTTCTCAAGTGCTCATGGAACATTTTCAAAGATAGACCACACTTTAGGACACAAAATAAGTCTTAACAAATTCAAGATGATAGAAATCATATCAAACATCTTCTCAGATCACAATGGGATGAAACTACAGATCAACTTTAATTTAAAAAAAACCCCTCAAAACATTCAAACACATGGAGGCTAAATAGCATGTTATTAAACAATGAATGAGTTATCAATGAGATCAAGGAAGAAATCAAAAACTTTCTGGAAACAAATGAAAATGAACACACAACAACCCTAAATCTATGGCATACAGTGAAAGTAGTCCTTAGAAAGAAGTTCACAGCATTACGGGCCTACTTCAAATAACAAGAAAAAACTCAAATAAACAGTCTAACCCTACAACTAAAAGAATTAGAATTAGAACAACAAGAAAATCCCAGAGTAGGTAGAAGGAAGGAAATAATAAAGATCAGAGCAGAAATACATGGCATAGAGACTAAAAAAAAAAGTACAAAAGATCAATGAAGCCAAGAGCTGGTTCTTTGGAAATATACACAAAATCGATGTACCTTTTAACCAGACTCATCAAGAAACAGAGAGAGGACCCAAAAAAATAAAGTCAGAAATGAAAGAGGCAATATAACAACTGACATCACAAATACAAAGGATTGTAAACAAATACTATGAACAAGTATATGCCAATGAATTGGACAATCTGGGCTAAATGGACAAATTTATAGAAAAATACAATCTTACAAAATTTAATCAGGAAGAATCAGAAAACCTGAATAGGCTGACAACAATAGTGAAATTGAAGCAGTAATGAAAAATACTCCCATCAAGCAAAAATCTTGGACTGGATGGCTTCACAGGCAAGTTTTACCAAAAGTTCAAAGAAGAACTAACATTTATCCTCCTCAAACTATTCCACAAAACTGAAGAGGAAGAACAATTTCCAATATCTTTTTATGAGGCCATCATTATCCAAATCCCAAAACCAGATAAAAACACTACAAAAGAATAAAATTACAGGCCAATATCCCTGATGAACATAGATGCTACACTACTCAACAAAATACTAGTAAATCTGATTGAGCAATACATTGAAAAGATCATACAACATGATCAAGTGGGATTTATTCTGAGGATGCAAGGCTGGTACAATATTCATAAATCAATAAATGTCACACATCATATAAACAAAATGAAGGATAAAAATCACATGATCCTATCAATAGACATAGAAAAAAATTATTTAACAAAATCCCCAGCACCCATTTATGATAAAGATTCTCAGCAAAGTAGGAATAGAGGGACTATACCTCAACATAATAAAGGCCATATATGACAAACCTATAGCCAACATCATACTCAGTGGGCAAAACCTAAAAGTGTTTTCCTTAAGATCAGAAACAAGACAGGGATGTCTGCCTTCACCACTCATATTCAACATAGTGCTGGAAATGCTAACCACTGTGGTCAGACAAGAAGAAAAAAGGCATCCTAATTGGAAAGGAAGAAGTAAAGCTGTCAATATTTAATTGACATGATATTGTACATAGAAAACCCTACAGACGCCACCAAAAAATGGATAGGTCTAATAAATGAATTTGGCAATGTACCAGGATACAAAATTAACACCCAGAAATTAATGGCATTTTTATACACTAATAAGTCTCATAAAGAGGAACTAAAAAAGCAATCCTATTTACCATTGAAACACCACCAACAAAAATGATACCAAGGAATAAATTTAAGTAAGCAGGTAAAAGACCTGTACTCAGAAAACTATAGGACATAGAAAAAAAAATAGAGGAAGATACAAACAAGTGGAAGCGTATAATGTGTTCATAGATTGGAAGAATTAACATAATTAAAATGTCCATACTGCCCAAAGCATTCTATAGATTCAATGAAATCACTATTAAAATACCAATTTTAATCACTATTAAAATACTCCCAAAATATATATGGAACCAAAAAAGAACCCAAATAGCTGTAGAAATCTTAAGAAAAAAGAACAAAGTTGGATCACAATATCAAATATCAAGTTATAGTACAAAGCCATTGTAATCAAAACAGCCTGCTGGTGGCACAAGAACAGGCATATAGACCAATGGAACATAACAGAGACCCAGAAATTGCCCACACCATTATGGTCAATTAATATTTGACAAAGGAGGCAAGAGTGTACAATGGAGTAATGATAGTCTCTTCAATAAATGGTATTGGGAAAATTGGACAGGTACATGGAAAAATATCAAAGTAGATCACCAACTTACACCATATACAAGAATAAACCCAAAATGAATAAAAGTCTTAAATGTGTTGTGAAATCATAAAAATCCTAGAAGAAAACGTAGGGAGCAAAATCTCATACATCTCATATAGCAATATTTTTGCCAATACATCTCTGAGGGCAAGAGAATCAACGGAAAAAATAAACAAATGGGACTACATCAAAATAAAAAGTTTCTGCACAGCAAAAGAAACCATCAAAAAAATGAAAATGGAGCCTACTATATGGGAGAACATATTTGCCAATGATACATCTGATAAGGAGATAATTTCCAAAAAGTATAAAGAGCTCTTATAACTCAACATCAAGTAGACAAACAATTCAATAAAAATGGGCAAAGGACCTGAATAGAAACTTCTCCAAAGAGGGCATATAGACATATGAAAAAATGCTCAACATCACTGATCATCAAAGAGATGCAAGTTAAAACAACAATGAGTTATCACCTCACACCTGCCAGAATGGCTACCATCAATAAATCAATAAAGGTCCAAGATGGCTGCCAATGGGACAGCAGGCTGCAAGATAGTGTGTGAGTGAGAGAGTGAGAGTGCGTGGACGTGTGGGGAGTGATTGTATTTGTGAGTGAGGGACAGCTATATACCACAGGACTGTTGGGGACTGGTGGACCAGGTTTCCCTGGCCAGGCAGCCTCAACTACTGCTGAAATCTCTCCCGGAGCAGCTGGCTCTGCCACAGAGACCTTATTATCTTGAAGGGAAGAGCAGCTGTGATCGGAAGACCAACCTTACCTTCAACCCAGGAGACCTCGGATACCTCCCGGGACCCTACAACCACAATGCCCAGGGACCAGCTCCCTCAGCTGTGAACCCACGAACACCGAGACTCCAGCCTCCCCAGCCGTGGGCACCTAAAATGTTTGTTCAGAGGGAGACAAAGTGGCGCCAAATACGTGGACAGGTCCTGCACCTTCTCACAGAGCAGATAGAAGGAACAGCTGAATCAAATAATATCACCCAGAATTGGTGAATTAAACGCAGCTGGTGAGATAACTCGTGGAAGGAAAGGTCAGAGATCACCTAAAGAGAACTCTGGCTCCTCAGATTCATCTGGGTGTTTGTTGTTTACATTTTTTGGAATAGTTGTTGTTTGTTATTTGCATTAATCTCTGGGTGTTTGTTGTTTGCATTTTTTGGATTAGTTGTTGGTTTTTTTGAGTTTTCTTCATATATATATATATTTTTTTTTCTCCCCCTTCTTTTTTCTTCTCTCTCTCTTACATTTTCTCCTTTTCTCAAGATCATTTTTGCACTCTTTTCTTTAACCTAATTCTCTTTTCCATGGTGGTCACCTTTATTTGGGGTTATTGGTATCATGAATACATTTGTGTTTGGTGCCCTGTGCATTGTGTCTTGTGCTGTATTTTGTGCCTTTAAGTCAATGCAGGAGAGAGAGAGCTACATAACCAGACACCCTGAGAGGAGCCACCATGGGAAGACAAATTAACAGCCTGCATACGAAGGAAAAGGAGGAATCACTGGAAAAGGAAGTACATGAAATGGAGGCAAGAAATATGTCAGAGAAAGAATTCTGAGCAATGGTCATAAGGATTCTGAAAAGGATGGAAGACAAATTCAACAATATGTGTAAGAACCAAGAGGAAATGATGAAAAACCAAGAAGAAATGAAAAATGACACCACTGCAATAAAGAACAAAATAGAAAGCATCAACAGTAGACTAGAAGAAGGGGAAGACTGCATCAGTGAGCTAGAAGACAAAGTAGGAAAAAATATTCAAGCAGAGCAGCATCTAGAAAAAAACTTTAAACAACAGGAGGAGAGCCTAAGGGAACTTTGGGACACCATGAAATGAAACAACATCTGCATAATAGGGGTGCCAGAAGGAGAGGAAACTGAGCAAGGAATAGAAACCTGTTTGAAGAAATAATGACAGAAAACTTCCCTGATATTGGGAAGAAGAAAAAACTCACACAAGTCCAAGAAGCTCACAGAGTCCCAAACAAGATGAACCCTAAAAGACCCACACCAAGACACATTATAATAAAATTGGCAAACACCAACAACAAAGTAAGAATCTTTTTTTTTTATAGTTATGTGCAGGTGTGTTTTGTAAATGCTTTTTTTTTCTACCTCTTTTTTTTAAATTTTTTTTTATTGCTTAAAGTATTACAAAGAGTATTACATATGTCTCCTTTTTTTCCCCGCCCTTGACAATCCCCTAGCCTCCCCTACCCCCCAGTGTCTTATTTCCATTGGTTATGCTTATATGCATGCATACAAGTCTTTCGGTTGATCTCTTCCCTCCCCCACCCCCCCGTGTCCTGCCCCCCAACCCTCCCCGGCCTTTTCGCTGTAGTTTGACAGTCTGTTTGAGGCAGCTCTGCCTCTGTATCTATTTTTGTTCATAAGTTTATAATGGTCTTTATTATCCAGAAATGAGTGAGATCATGTGGTATTTTTCCTTCATTGACTGGCTTATTTCACTTAGCATAATGCTCTCCAGTTCCATCCATGCTGTTGCAAATGGTAAGAATTCCTTCTTTTTTACAGCAGCATAGTATTCCATCGTGTAGATGTACCACAGTTTTCTAATCCATTCATCTACTGATGGGCACTTAGGCTGTTTCCAGATCTTAGCTATGGTGAATTTTGCTGCTATGAACATATGGGTGCATATATCCTTTCTGATTGGTGTTTCTGGTTTCTTGGGATATATTCCTAGAAGTGGGATCACAGGGTCGAATGGGAGTTCCATTTCCAGCTTTTTGAGGAAACTCCATACTGTCTTCCATAGTGGCTGCACCAGTCTGCATTCCCACCAGCAGTGCACAAGTGTTCCTTTTTCTCCACATCCTCTCCAGCACTTGTCGTTTGTTGATTTGTTGATGACAGCCAGTCTGACAGGTGTGAGATGGTACCTCATTGTTGTTTTGATTTGCATCTCTCGGATGATTAGTGACTTTGAGCATGTTTTCATATGTCTCTTGGCTTTCTGAATGTTCTCTTTTGAAAGGTGTCTATTTAGGTCCTTTGCCCATTTTTTGATTGGATTGTTTATCTTCCTTTTGTTAAGTTGTATGAGTTCCCTATAAATGTTGGAGATTAAACCCTTATCAGTGATAACATTGGCAAATATGTTCTCCCATGTAGTGGGCTTTCTTGTTGTTTTGTTGATGGTTTCTTTTGCTGTGCAGAAGCTTTTTATTTTGATGTAGTCCCATTTGTTTATTTTCTCTTTAATTTTCAATGCCCTAGGATCTGTATCAGTGAAGAACTTGCTTCGGCATATGTCTGAAATTTTGTTGCCTTTGGATTCTTCTAGTATTTTTATGGTTTCCCGTCGTATATTTAAGTCCTTTATCCATTTTGAGTTCATTTTTGTATATGGTGTAAGTTGGTGGTCTAGTTTCATTTTCTTGCATGTATCTGTCCAATTTTCCCAACACCATTTATTGAAGAGACTATCTTGACTCCATTGTATGTTCTTGCCTCCTTTGTCAAATATTAATTGAGCGTATTGGTTCGGGCCGATTTCTGGGCTCTCTATTCTATTCCATTGATCTATATTTCTGTTCTTGTGCCAGTACCAGGCAGTTTTGAGAACAGTGGCTTTTTTTAAAAAATATATTTTATTGAATTTTCACAGAGAGGAAGGGAGAGAGATAGAGAGTTAGAAACATCGATGAGAGAGAAACATCGATCAGCTGCCTCCTGCACATCTCCCACTGGGGATGTGCCCGCAACCCAGGTACATGCCCTTGACCGGAATCGAACCTGGGACCTTTCAGTCCGCAGGCCGACGCTCTATCCACTGAGCCAAACTGGTTTCGGCGAGAACAGTGGCTTTGTAATACAGCTTGATATCTGGTATTGAGATCCCACCTACTTTGTTCTTTCTCAGGATCGCTGCAGCTATTTGGGGTCTTTTTTTATTCCAGATGAATTTTTGGAGAGTTCGTTCTAGGTCTGTGAAATATGCCGTTGGTATTTTAATGGGAAGTGCGTTGAATTTATAGATTGCTTTGGGTAGTATGGACATTTTAATGATGTTGATTCTACCAATCCAAGAACATGGCATGTTCTTCCATCTCTTTATGTCTTCCTCTATCTCTTTTTTCAACGTCCTGTAGTTTTCTGAGTAGAGGTCTTTTACCTCTTTAGTTAAGTTTATTCCTAGGTAGCTTAATTTTTTTGGTGCAATGGTAAATGGGATTGTTTTTTTAGTCTCTCTTTCTGCAAGTTCACTATTGGTGTATAGAAATGCCTCAGATTTCTTGGGGTTAATTTTGTATCCTGCTACATTGCCGAATTCTTTTATTAAGTCTAAAAGTTTTTTGATGGAGTCTTTAGGGTTTTCTATGTATAATATCATGTCATCTGCAAATAAGGACAGTTTTACTTCTTCTTTTCCAATTTGGATGCCTTTTATTTCTTCTTCTTGTCTAATTGCAATGGCTAATACTTCCAATACTATGTCGAACAGGAGTGGTGAGAGTGGGCATCCCTGTCTTGTTCCTGTTCTTAGGGGAAATGGTGTTAGTTTTTGTCCATTGAGTATGATGTTGGCTGTGGGTTTGTCAAATATGGCTTTTATTATGTTGAGGTATGATCCTTCTATTCCCACCTTGCTGAGAGTTTTTATCAAAAATGGGTGTTGGATTTTGTCAAATGCTTTTTCTGAATCAATTGATATTACTATGTGGTTTTTTTTCTTTCAATTTGTTTATGTGATGTATCACATTTATTGATTTTCGGATATTGTACCATCCTTGCATTCCTGGGATAAATCCTACTTGGTCATGGTGTATGATCTGTCTGATATACTGCTGGATCCGATTTGCTAAGATTTTGTTGAGGATTTTGGCATCTATGTTCATGAGGGATATTGGCCTGTAATTCTCTTTCATTGTGTTGTCTTTACCTGGTTTTGGTATTAGGGTGATGCTGGCTTCATAGAATGAGCTTGGGAACGTTCCATCCTCTAGGATTTTTTGTAGTAGTCTGAGGTGGATAGGTTTTAGGTCTTCCTTGAATGTTTGGTAAAACTCCCCTGTGAAGCCATCTGGTCCTGGGCTTTTGTTTGCTGGAAGTATTTTGATGACTGCTTAAATTTCTTCCATAGTTATTGGCCTATTGAGATTTTTAGATTCTTCCTGATTAAGTTTTGGAATGTTGTATTTTTCTAGGAATATGTCCATTTCCTCCAGGTTGTCTAGTTTGTTGGAGTAGAGTTGTCCGTAGTATTTTTTAACAATCATTTGTATTTCTGTGGGGTCTGTTGTTATTTCGCCTCTATCGTTTCTGATTTGGTTTATTTGGGACCTCTCTCTTTGCTTCTTGGTGAGCCTGGCTAGAGGTTCATCAATCTTGTTTATCCTTTCAAAGAACCAGCTCTTGGTTTCATTGATTTTCTGTATTGTTTTTTTGGTCTCTATGTCATTTATTTCTGCTCTAATCTTTATTATCTCCTTCCTTCTGCTCACTCTGGGCTTTTCTTGTTGCTCTCTTTCTAATTCTTTGAGTTGTAGAGTTAGATGATTTACTACCATTTTTTCTTGTTTTTTTGAGATAGGCCTGTAGAGCTATAAACTTCCCTCTCAGGACTGCTTTCATTGTGTCCCAAAGGTTTTGGATTGTTTTGTTTTCATTTCATTAGTTTCCAGGATGTTTTTAATTTCTTCTTTGATCTCATTGGTAACCCAATCAATATTTAATAACATGCTCTTCAGCTTCCAAGTGTTTGAGTATTTTGAGTTGTTTTTATTGTAGTTTATTTCTAATATTATGCCCTTGTAGCCTGAGAAGATGCTTGGTATGATTTCAATCTTCTTGAATTTGGGGAGACTTTGTTTGTGACCCAATAGGTGGTCTATTTTTGAATATGTCCCATGAGCACTTGAGAAGAATGTATATTTTGTGGCTTTGGGGTGAAGTGTTCTGAAGTTGTCAATTAAGTCCATCAGATCTAGTGAGTCATTTAGGATTGCTGTTTCTTTGCTGATTTTTTGTCTAGAGGATTTATCCAGTGATGTCAGTGGTGTATTAAAGTCCCCTACTATGATTGTATTGTTGTCGATCTCTCCCTTGATATCTTCCAGGAGTTCTGGTATGTATTTGGGTGCTCCTGCATTGGTTGCATATATGTTTATCAGGGTTATATCCTCTTGTTGTATTGATCCCTTTAGTATTATGAAGTGGCTTTCCTTATCTCTTGTTATGGCCTTCACTTTGAGGTCTATTTTGTCTGATATAAGTATTGCTACCCCAGCTTTTTTTTCATTTCCATTTGCCTGAAATATATTTTTCCATCCCTTCACTTTCAGTCTGTGTGAGGCCCTTCTTCTGAGGTGGGTCTCTTGTAGACAGCAGATGTATGGGTCATGTTTTTTTATCCATTCAGCCACTCGATGTCTTTTGATTGGACCATTTAGTCCATTTACGTTTAAAGTTATTTTTGAAAGGTACTTGTTTGTAGCCATTTCTATTTTTTGTGGCTGTTTTCTTACTGAGCTTTTTATTTCTTCTTTTTACACCAGTCCCTTTAGCATTTCTTGCATTGCTGGCTTGGTGGTGATAAACTCCCTTAGCCTTTTTTTGTCTGTGAAGCTTCTTATTTCCCCTTCAATTTTGAATGATAGCCTTGCTGGATAGAGTATTCTTGGATTCAGTCCTTTGCTTTGCATCACTTTGTAAATTTCCGTCCATTCTTTTCTGGCCTGATGTGTTTCTGTTGAGAAATCATTTGATAATCTGATGGGGGATCCTCTATAGGTAACTCTCTGTTTCTCTCTTGCAGCCTTTAAGATTCTCTCTTTGTCTTGTACATTTGCCATTGTTATTATGACGTGTCTTGGTGTGGGTCTTTTGGGGTTCATCTTGCTTGGGACTCTCTGTACTTGTGTAACTTTTTTCTTCCCCGTATCTGGGAAGTTTTCTGTCATTATTTCTTCAAATAGATTTTCTAATCCTTGCTGCTCTTCTTGTCCTTCTTGCAGCCCTATTATGCGTATGTTACTTCGTTTCATGTTGTCCCAAAGCTCCCTTAGGCTCTCCTCCTGCTTTTTAATTTTTTTCTCCAGTTGCTGTTCAGATTGAGCTTGTTTCTCTACCTTATCTTCTAACTCACTAATTCGGTCTTCTGCTTCTTTTAGTCTGCTGTTGAAACTTTCCATGGTGTTTTTGATTGTAGCTATATCACTTTTCATTTCTTCCTGACTCTTGCATAGGTTGTTGATTTTCTCATCCATCCGGTGAATGAATTGTATAACCATTATTCTGAATTCTTTTTCTGTCATGTTGCATGCTTCAACTTCATTAATTTCCTTTCTTGGCGACTCCTCATTGTCTTTCCTCTGGGTGTTGTGTCGTCTCTTCATTCTGATTATCTCCCGATGGTTCAAACGTCGAGTTGCATGGGCCTGGGCCGTGTGCAGTGGGAGCCTCCCACCACCCTAGTGTCACTGAAGAGCTCTGATACTAAGATGTGTGGTTGCTGTGGGTTGGTGGGAACCAGGCTCGCTCAGAGTCAGTGTTGCCAGCGCTCAATGTGGCCTCGTGTGCGCCCTTAGAATCAGGGACCCTGCCTGCAGGGGCTGAAACAGAGACCCCCCTGGGAGCGTGTTGAAAGGTCAGCACCCTCTAGCGTGCTCCTGGAGTCAGAGGTTCCCTAAGAATTCAGTATCAGAGTCTCTGTTGCTTCGCGCGACCTTGCCTCGTGAATCAGGGTCCCTGTGTGTCCTTGCACCAGGAATTGGAGCCACTGGCTCTTAGTATGAATGCAGAGGGAATCAGGATCTCAGGCGCAGGTGATAAGAAACACAGTCAAGTCACTGGTGCTTGGTGCTGCCTCTTGCCCAGAGAATCGGGGTCCCTGAGCCTGTGCTATGCAGGATAAATTCCCGGTGTTCACGCGATTGCTCCCAGCCCAGGGCTCCGCAGCCAGCAATGCTCGTAGGATCAGTTCCCGGTGGTGTTCGCGGGCCTTTTGCTCCCAGCCCAGGGCTCCTGAACCCGGCCCTAAGCGGGACCAGTTCCAAGGTGCTCGCGCACTTCCAGGCTAAAGTTCCTGTGGCAGCACTGAGGCCCCGGCAAGGGGTGGGTCTATCAGTTACTATGGCGCTGCCCGCGAGCCTGCAGGAAGGGGGGATGGGCTCTGTTACTCACGGATCTGCCGCGGGGATTTCTGAACTTTTGGTGTCCGCAGGTCTGATGCTGTGGTCACAGGTCTCTGTCCCCAGTGGCTGCAGGGTCCTGGTATGTGTCTGCGATCAGACTGGGTGGTGCTGACGCCAGGATCCTAGTCTCAAGCAGCTCTGTTTCCCAAGATGGCTTGGTCGCTGTGCCTGTGCTGGCCGCCCAGGAGTGTCCGTGCAGGGAACGGGGCTCCGCCACCTAAGACCGCCTGGTTCAGCAGCCCCTTAGAAGACCTGCAGAATCTAACTGTCCCTAATTCATACACACACACACCACACACGTCCACACACTCCTCACTCACTTCCTTGCACTCTCACACTCTCTCCCTCCCTACCTTCCTGCCAGTTGCCATCTTCGTAAATCTCAAAGTAAGAATCTTAAAGGCTGCCAAAGAGAGACAGAAAGTTACCTACAAAGGACCCCCCATCAGACTAGCGACTGATTTCTCAACAGAAACACATCAGGCCAGAAGGGAATAGAATGAAATATACGAAGTCATGCAAAGGAAGGGTCTGAATCCAAGAACACTGTATCCAGCAAGATTATCAATCAAAATTGAGGGTGAAATCAGGAGCTTCACAGACAAAAGAGGACTAAGGAAGTTTATTACCACCAAACCAGCAATGCAAAAAATGCTAAAGGGTCTGCTGTAAAAAAAAGAAATAGAAAGGGAAGAAGGAACACAGGCATAAAGAATAAAAATGGCCACAAACAAGTACCTATTAATAATAACTTTAAAAGTAAATGGATTAAATGCCCCAATCAAAAGACCTAGGGTAGCTGAGTGGATAAGAAAACCTGACCCATATATCTGCTGTACACAGGAAACCCACCTCAGAACAAACAACTCACACAGACTGATGGTGGAGGGATAGAAAAAGGTTTTTCAGGTGAATGGAAATGAAAAAAAAATGTGGGGTACAATACTTATATCTGACAAATTAAACCTTAGAGTGAAGTCCATAATAAGAGATAAGGAAGGTCACTTAATAACACTAAAGGGAGCAATTCAACAAGAAGATACAACTCTGGTAAACATATATGTACCCAGTGCAGGAGCACCCAAATACATAAAAAAACAACTTCTGGAGGATATTGAGAGATCAACAGCAATACAGTCATAGTAGGGGACTTTAATACTCCACTAACACCACTGGACAAATCCTCTAAACACAAAATCAGCAAAGAAACATCAATCCTAAATGACTCTCTAGATCAGATGGAATTAATTGACATCTTCAGAACATTTCACCCCAAAGCCATAGAATATACATTCTTCTCAAGTGCACATGGTTCATTTTCAAAGATAGACCACATATTGGGACACAGGCAAAGTCTCTTCAAATTCAAGAAGATAGAAATCATACCAAGCATCTTCTCAGATCACAATGGCATAAAATTAGAAATCAACTACAATAAAAACAATGAAAAAATTCAAACACTTGGAGGCTGAATAGCATGCTATTAAACAATGATTGGGTTACCAAAGAGATCAAAAAAGAAATAAAAAGCATCATGGCAATAAATGACAATGAAAACACGACAATCCATAACCTATGGGACACAGTGAAAGCAGTCTTGAGAGGGAAGTTCATAGCTCTACAGGCCTATCTCAAAAAACAAGAAAAATGGTAATAAATTATCTAACCCTAAACTCAAAGAGTTAGAACGAGGGCAACAAGAAAAGCCCAGTGTAAGCACAAAGGAAGGAAATAATAAAGATCAAAGAGGAAATAAATGACATAGAGACCAAAAAAACAATACAGAAAATCAATGAAACCAAGAGCTGGTTCTTTGAAAGGATAAATAAAATTGATGAACCTCTAGCCAGGCTCATCAAGAAGCAAAGAGTGGACTCAAATCAACATAATCAGAAATGAAAGAGGAGAACTTACAACAGACCCCACATAAATACAAAGAATACAAAGGATTATGAAAAAAATACTATGAACAACTCTATTCCAACAAAATGGACAACCTAGACAAAATGTACATATTCTTAGAAAAATACAAGTTCACAAAACTCAATCAGGAAGAATCAGAAAACCTGAATAGGCCAACAACTACTGAAGAAATTGAAGCAATGATCAAAAATCTTCCAGCAAACAAAAGCCCTGGTCTGGACAGCTTTACAGGGAGTTCTACCCAGCATTCAAAGAAGAACTAAAACCTATCCTCCTCAGACTATTCCAAAAATTTCAAGAGGAAGACACACTTACAAGCTCTTTCTATGAAGCCAGCATTATCCTAATCCCCAAACCAGAAAAGACACCACAAAAAAAAGAGAACTACAGGCTAATATACTTGATGAACAGAGATGCTAAAATCCTCAACTAAATTCTAGCAAATAGGATTCAGCATTACATTAGAAAGATCATACACCATGAGCAAGTGGGATTTAATCTGGGGATGCAAGGATGGTACAATATCCACAAATCAATAAATGTGATATATCACATAAACAGAGAGACAAAAATCACATAATCATATCAATCTATGCAGAAAAAGCATTTGACAAAATCCAACACCCTTTTATGATAAAAAACTCAGCAAAGTGGGAATAGAGGGATCATACTTCAATATAATAAAAGCCTTATATAACAAACCTACAGCCAACATCATACTCAATGGGCAAAAACTAAACTCATTTCCCCTAAGACTGGTAACAAGACAGGGATGCTCACTTTCACCACTCCTGTTCGATATATTGCTGGAAGTGCTAGCCATAGCGATCAGACAAGAAGAAGAAATAAAAGGCATCCAGATTGGAAAAGAAGAAGTAAAACTGTCCTTATTTGCAGATGACATGATACTATACATAGAAAACCCCAAAGACTCCATCAAAAAACTACTAGACCTAATAAATGAATTTGGCAATGTAGCAGGATACAAAATTAACACCCAGAAATCTATGGCCTTTTTATACACCAATAATGAACTCACAGAAAGCAAAACTAAATTAAAAAAACAACACAATGCCATTTACCACTGCAGCACAAAAATTAAAATACCTAGAAATACACTTAACTAAAGAGATAAAAGACCGGTACTCAGAAAACTACAGGACATTGAAAAAAGAGATAGAGGAAGACATAAACAAATGGAAGAACATACCATGTTCATGGATTGGTAGAATTAACATCATTAAAATATCCATACTACCCAGAGCAATGTACAGATTCAAAGCAATCCCCATTAAAGTACCAATGGCATACTTCAAAGATCTAGAAAAAACTCTCCAAAAATTCATCTGAAATAAAAAAGACCCAGAATAGCCACAGAAATCCCGAGAAAGAAGAACAAAGATGGAAGGATCACATTATCAGATATCAAGCTATATTACCAAGCCACGGTTCTCAAAATTGTCTGGTACTGGCACAAGAACAGACATATAGACCAATGGAACAGAGCAGAGAACCCAGAAATTGACCCAAGCCATTATGCTCAATTAATATTTGACAAAGGAGGCAAGATCATACAATGGAGTCAAGACAGTCTCTTCAATAAATGGTGCTGGGAAATTTGGTCAGATACATGCAAAAAAATAAAACTAGATCACAAACTTACACCATACACAATAACAAACTCAAAATGGCTAAAGGACTTAAATGTAAGATGGGAAACCATAAAAATCCTACAAAACTCTACAGGCAGCAAAATAGCAGATATATGTCATAGCAATATCTTTACCGATACAGCTCCTAGGGCAATGTAAACCTAAGAGAAAATAAACAAATGGGACTACATCAAAATAAAAAGCTTCTGCACAGCAAAAGAAACCATCAACAAAACAACAAGAAAGCCCGCTGCATGGGAGAACATATTTGCCAATGCTATTTCAGATAAGGGTCTAATCTCCAAAATTTATAGAGAACTCATATAACTTAACAAAAGGAAGATAAACAATCCAATAAAAAAAATGGGCAAAGGACCTAAATAAACACTTTTCAAAAGAGGATATACAGAAGGCCCAGAGACATGTGAAAACATGCTCAAAGTCACTAATCATCTGAGACATGCAAATCAAAACAACAATGAGATACCATCTCACACCTTTTAGAATAGCTATCATCAACAAATCAACAAATGACAAGTGCTGGTGAAGATATGGAGAAAAAGGAACCCTTCTGCACTGCTGGTGGGAATGCAGACTGTGCAGCCACTGTGTAAGACAGTATGGAGTTTCCTGAAAAAGTTAAAAATGGAACTGCCATTTGACCCAGTAATCCCATTTTTAGAACTATATCCCAAGAAACCAGAAACACCAATCAGAAAGGATATATGCACCCCTATGTTCATAGCAGCACAATTTACAATAGCTAAGATTTGGAAACAACCTAAGTGCCCATCAGCAGATGAGTGGATTAAAGAACTGTGGTACATCTACACAATGGAATCCTATGCAGCTATAAAAAATAGGAACTTTTACCATTCGCAACAGCATTGATGAACCTGTAGAGCATTATGCTAAGCGAAATAAGCCAGTTGGAGAAAGATAAGTATCACATGATCTCACTCATATGTGGGGTATAATGATCAACATAATTTGATGAACAAGAATAGATCCAGAGACAAATGGCAGGGGAAGGGGGGATTAGAGAGTAACCAAAGGACTTGTATTCATCCATATTAGCATAAACAATGGACACAGATACTGGGGTGGTGGGGGCTTGCCCAGTGTGGGAATGGCTGGGGGCGGGGGGTGTCAATTGGGGAAAAAGGAGACATATGTAAAACTTTAGACAATTGTGTGTGTGTGTGTGTGTG
>NW_005871098.1:4876921-4881637 GCF_000147115.1 Myotis lucifugus | reverse complement strand
GTGTGTATATATATGTGTGTGTGTGTGTGTGTATACATATATATATATATATACTAGAGCCCCGGTGCACAAAAATTTGTGCACTTGGGGTGGGGGAAAGGTCCCTCAGCCCGGCCTGTGCCCTCTCGCAGTCTGGCACCCCTGAGGGGATGACCACCTACCTGCTGGCTTAGGCCTGCTCCCCTGGGGATTGGGCCTAAGCTGGCAATCAGACATCCCTCTGGCAGCCCAGCAGCCCTCAGAGAATGTCCACTTGCCAGCGGGGAGCAGACCTAAGCTGCAGTTGGACATCCTTTGCGCTGCTGAGGAGGCAGGAGAGGCTCCCACCACCACCGCTGTACTGGCAGCCATCAGCCTGGCTTGTGGCTGAGCAGAGCTCCCCCATGTGGGAGCTCACTGACCACCAGAGGGCAGCTCCTGCATTGAGCGTCTGCCCCCTGGTGGTCAGTGTGTGTCATAGTGACCAGTCATTCCCAGTCTTTCTGCTGTTAGGGTCAGTTTGCATATTACCCTTTTACTATATAGGATAGAGGCCTGGTGCACGAGTGGGGCCAGCTGGTTTGCCCTGAAGGGTGTCCTGGATCAGGGTGAGGGTCCCCACTGGGGTGCCTGACCAGCTTGGATAAGGGGCTGATGGCTGTTTTCAGGTTGGCCACACCCCCTTTAGGGTGGGGGTCCCCACTGGGGTGCCTGGCCAGTCTGGTGAGGGGCTGAGGGTTTTCAGGCTGGCCACACCCCCTTTAGGGTGGGGGTCCCCACTGGGGTGCCTGGCCAGTCTGGTGAGGGGCTGAGGGTTTTCAGGCTGGCCAAGCCTGCGGGCAACTGCAGCTCCCAGCCTCTCCTTTTTTTCTTTTTTTTTTTTATTCTGGGATTTTATTCTGAGAAAAGTGCATTGCTGTTGAAAATGTAGACTGGTAAAACTACCATGGAAAACAGTGTGGAATTTCCTCAAAAAATTAAAAATGAAACTGTCATTTGACTCATTGATCCCACTTCTAGGAATATATCCTTAGATTCCTGAAACACCAATCAGAAACAATATATGCAGAGAACCATGATGGCAGCATAGGTAAACACCGGTACTCACCACCTCCCACAGCTGTATCAGAATTACAACCAAAATACAGAACAACCATCATTCAAAACCATCTGAAAGCTGGCTGAACAGAAGTTCTACAACTAGAGAAGTAATGAAGAAAGCACATGGAGCTGGTAGGAAGGGTGGAAACTCAGAACACGTCTTTTTCAATTAAGATGGATATCTTGGCTGTGGAGGCCTCCTGTGAGGAGCAAGGGGTCCCAGCCCCTCCCCAGACTCCCAGTCCAGGGTTCCAGAGCTGGGAAGAGAAGTCCCCATAACTCTGGGTTGTAAAAACCAGCAGGGATTATGGCTGAGTGACACAGAGGCTGTTGGAGAGAGACCCAGGCAGTTCCACTTAAAGGGCCTGCTCACAACCTTACATGGACTCGCACCCTCTGAGCTCTAGCACTGAGGCAATGGCTTGAGTGTGTGTGTGTGTGGGGGGGGGGTCCAGGGACATATAGGGAGGAACTGGATTGTCTGGCATCAGAGCAATAACTCAGGAGTGGCTTTCTTACAGACAGGGGTGCTTGCAGGGGTTATTGTTTCTATGCTAAGTCCTCCCCTTTCACAGAGCTGGCTGGCAATCATATCTGAATTTCCATCAGCCTGGCTCACACAAGTTATTCTCTGAGACCCTCCCTCCCCAAATCCAATTTGCAGCCCCGGGCAAGCTGTTTGCAGTGGCTTTTCCACATGAATGGCCTGTCCTGGATCAGGCTTAAGACTTTCCTAAAATCTTTTAAACAAGCAGCGGCTGGTGTCAATGTACTCCATAACTATCAATAAGAGGCCTAAGACAGCTTGGCCTTGCCTGCACACTCCCAAGCTCTGTAGCTCCTACCAGATGGCCCCAGGCAGTGGCTGACTTTGCACCTCCCAGGAGGCCCCAGAATCAGTACACCTGGTGGACAACTTCAGACCATACCAGATTACAACTTTACACATTTACAAATGACATTCTCAAGAGGCAGACTCAGTAAGCACCAAAGCCCCCCTGAAGCAAGTCTTGCTCCATAGGGGTGTCTCCTGCACAGAAGCTCTCCCACTGTAGTCACAGCTGGTCCTCACAGCCAATTGGCCTGGAGGTCAATTTTTTCCAGTGACTCCAACAGCAATCAAGTCTCAATTACAATAAGACTCTGCACACAACTCATACAGGGGCACACCTAAAGTGCCCACCTTAGGTGACTGGGGAGGCTGAGCTTGCACAGGAAACCTACTACACAAGGCCAATCTACCAATTCCAGGAGACATAGCAGCTCTACATAATACATAGAAACAAACACAGGGAAGCAGCCAAAATGTGGATACAAAGATACATATCACAAATGAAAGAATAGAAGAAATCTCCAGAAAAAGAACGAAATGAAATAGAAGCAAGCAGACTACTGGATACAGAGTTCAAAATAATGGCTATAAGGTTTCTCAATTATCTTAATGAGAGCTTCAAGGGATTTAATGAGACTTTCAAGGATCTTAGTGAGAATTTCAAAGACATTAAAAAGGACCAGTCAGAAATTAAATATACACTATGCAAATAAAGATTAATTTACAGGGATTCAACAGTAGAGTAGAGGATTACAAGAATCAAATAAACTATTTGGAATATGAGGAAGCAAAAAACACCCAAATAGATGAGCAAAAAGAAAAATATTCCAAAAATATGAAGATAGTGTAAGGAGACTCTGGGACAACTTCAAGAGTACCAACATTTGCATTATGGGATTGCTAGAAAGAAAAGAGAGAAAGCAAGATATTGAAAACATATATGGAGAAATAATGACATTGAATTTCCCCTACCTGGTGAAAGAAATAGACTTACAAATCCAGAAAGCACAGAGAGTCCTAAACAAGAGGAACTCAAAAAGGCCCACACCAAGACACATCAGAATTAAAATGACAAGGGTTAAAGACAAAGAGAGAATCTTAAAAGCAGCAAGAGAAAAGCAGTTGGGAAGAGAAGAAGAAGGAGAAGGAGAAGGAGAAGGAGAAGAAGAAATATGAATAAAATGGCAATAAATACACATCTATCAACAATTGAATCTAAAAATCCAAATAAAGGAGTAAGAAATCTAATGAACAAAAATAAACTGAAGAATAAAATAGAACCACAGGCATGGAAGCATGGAAGAGACCTATGAATCTCAGAAGGAAGGGGGGAGGAAGGATGGGAAGAGATTAACCAAAGAATTTATATTCATATATGCACTACCTATGGACACAGAAAATAGGGTGGTGAAAGCTTGGGGTGGGGTGGGAACCCAGTGGAGGGGGACACTGGGGAGAAAAAGGGGGGCATCTGTAATACTCTCAACAATAAAGATTTATAAAAAAAGAATATATGCACCCCTATGTTCATAGCAGGGTTATTTATAATAGCTAAGATTTGGAAACAGCCAAAGTGCCCATCAGTAGATGAATGGATAAAAATGCTGTGGTACATTTACACAATGGAATACTATGCCGCTCTAAAAAAAGAAAGATCTCTTACCCTTTGCAACAGCATGGATGGACCTGGAGATTATTATGCTAAGTGAAATAAGCCAGATAGAGAAAGAAAAATATCATGTGATCTCACTTATATGTAGAATCTAATGAACACAATAAATTGATGAATAAAATAGGTTCAGAGCAATGGATGCATGGAACATACTGACAGATCTAGAGTAAAAGTGTGGTGAAGGCCTGGGGTGATACATGGGTTGGGTGGAAGGGGACAAAGTGGGGGAAAATAGGGGACATCTAGTATAGTACTGTCAACCAAAAAAACAACAAGAAGATTGCATGTACAAATCATGATGTTTTTAATATTGTTATGTTACTAATTCCACAAAGTAGTTTTAGATCTGAAAGGGATCCTTAAAAAAAAAAAGTATATATACAGTATATATACAGTATATATACAGTACACACACACACACACACACACACACACACACACACACACACACACACACACACTCTAGAGGCCTGGTGCATGAAATTCGTGCAGAGGGGGTGGGTGGGAGATGTCTCTCAGCCCAGCCTGCACCGTCTCCAATCTGGGAACCCTCGGGGGATGTCTGACTGTCCGACCGGCAGTTGGACATCCCTCTCACAATCCGGGACTGTTGGCTCCCAACCGCTCGCCTGCCTGCCTGCCTGATTGCCCTTAACTGCTTCTGCCTGCCAGCCTGATCACCCCCTAACCACTCCCCTGCCAGCCTGATTGACGCCTAACTGCTCCCCTGCCAGCCCGATCGCCCTCAACTGGCCTCCCCTGCCGGCCCAGTCACCCCCAACTGCCCTCCCCTGCCAGCCCAGTCACCCCTAACTGCCCTCTCCTGCTGTCCTGGTCGCCCCTAACTGCCCTCCCCTGCAGGCCCGGTCCCCCACAACTGCCCTCCCCTGCCAGCCCAGTCACCCCTAACTGCCCTCTCCTGCTGTCCTGGTTGCCCCTAACTGCCCTCCCCTGCAGGACTGGTTCCCCCCAACTGCCCTCCCCTGCTGGCCTGGTTACCCCCAACTGTCTTCCCCTGCAGGCCTGGTTGTTCCTAACTGCCCTCCCCTGCAGGCCTGATCGCCCACAATGTCCCTCCCCTGCTGTCCATCTTGTGGCAACCATCTTGTGACCACATGGGGGAGGCCATCTT
>NW_005871098.1:4870198-4874838 GCF_000147115.1 Myotis lucifugus | reverse complement strand
ATATAAAGTACCATTGCCACCCAATTACATCTTTACTAGACATGTCTTCCAAGATTTTGTAGAGCGGTCATTGCACTTTTGATGTTCTTTGTCTGTACTTTAAATTGGGGTGTCCCCACCTCGGTGCTACTGGTATTTGGGGCTGCATATTTTCCTGTTGTGGGAGGCGATCCTGTGTATTGCAGGATGGTTAGTAGCACCTTTACCCACTAGATGTTAGTAGCACACCCCTCCCAAGTCTTCCAAACCCCAAACCCAAACTGTAGACATTGACAAATATGCTTCGGTGGAAGGGGTGGGGATGGGACACAAAATTATCCCTGGTTTAGAACTGCTGCTTCAAAGTCTTGTCTTTCTGGTACTACTTGTGTTTTCACTGATTTCAGGATATTTGTACTTTCTGTTTCACCCCCTTCGTTACATGATGCCTATTTAGCAGCACAGGATGGAGCAGGCGGGGGACTTTGAGAAAGCGTTCTCCAGCCTTTTCCAGCACATTGAGCATTCATTCCAGACACACTGCAACGTGTGGCATGCGGATCCATCATTCTGAGTGTTCAGGTCACCCTCACTAACCCGAGGACAGTCAACAACAGCAGAGACTGCTTCTCGGATGGCTGCAGTGTCGCTTCTGACCCGTGGTGGCGGCAGGTCACTTCTAGAGAACGAGCTGCATGTCCATGAGCAAGCTGCAAATACGGGAGTGGAAGCAAACAAATCTGCACAGGACAGTGGTAAGATGCAGTTCTTTCCTAGAACAGAGACAAAAAGGCTAAAATAAATGCTCTTATGAAAGGTTTACTTTTCCAACAAGATTCTTAAAAGAACCTTGAGAGTTGATGTCACAACCTTATATATATATTTTGAGGTTTAATTAGGTAATGCCTGGAGGGAATAAAAAAGCAGAAAAATAAAGCCGAGCTCCTCAAAGAAAGATGCAATCAAAGTGACTTTTTTATTAACTCGGGTAATTTTGAAACATCTTCAGCTGATGCATGTTTGCTGTCGAAGCTTGTTCATTTTGCCTCCACAAGCTAGTTCTTTAAGCCATCAGTTTAATTGGCCATTACTTGAACTAGCAAAGCTATCAGTAGGAAGATATCTTGAAGTAATGCAATCCTTAAATTTCAGTTTTGTTTCTTTTTCATATAAAGGGCCATGCATATTTACGTATATAAAAAGTCTTCATTCTACCTCGTAGCCCCATAACTATGTGGGACATGGTTTTTCTCCTCTCTGTATTTTCTGTTATAGCTCACCTTATATTAGCTAAGGTCCTAATGGTTGATATAGATATTCTAGAATTATTCATTTTCAATTTTTTAAAAACAATTTCTGCTCTCTGAATAAGAGTCCTTTTGCCTGTATATATTGGAGTAAATGCCTGCATGTGTTCATTCATTTAAGTCCTTTAAACAAGTCAGGAAACCTCTCTCAGACTTGACATCTCTGTGAAGGGCCGAGGACCCCTGAGATGTGATTGAGCGAGTTTATTAAATACTAGAGGCCCGGTGCACAAAAATTTGTGCACTCCGGGGGCGGGGGGAGGGGGGTCCCCCAGCCCGGCCTGTGCCCTCTCGCAGTCTGGGACCCCTCGGGAGATAACGACCTGCTGGCTTAGGCCTGCTCCCAGGTGGCAGAGGGCAGGCCCAATCCCTAGGTGCAGCCCCTGGTCAGGCTCAGAGCAGGGCCGATTGGGGAGTTGGGGCGCCGCCCCGTCATGCACAGAGCAGGGCGGATCGGGAGGTTGCGATGCCACCCTCAGTCACGCTCAGGGTAGGGCCGATTGGGGGGTTGGGGCACCGCCCCCTGTCACACTCAAGGCAGGGTTGATGGGGAGGTTGCGGCGCCAACCCCTGTCACGCACAGAGCAGGGCCGATCAGGGGGTTGGGGAGCTCCCCCCTGTCACTCACAGAGCAGGGCCGATCAGGGGGTTGGGGCTCTGTACCCTGTCACACACAGAGCAGGGTCGATCAGGGGGTTGGGGAGCTCCCCCCATCACACACAGAGCAGGGCTGATAGGGGAGTTGGGACACTGCCCCCTGTCACACACAGAGCAGGGCAGATCAGGGGGTTGGGGCGCTGCACCCTGTCACACTCAGGGCAGGGCCAAGGGTGAGGTTTATGGCTCTACCCTGTCACACACAGAGCAAGGCCCGTGGAGGGGGGTTGGAGCGCCACCCTCTATCACCCACAGAGCAGGGCGGATCAGGGGTTGGGCGCCACCACTGTCACACTCAGGGCAGGGCCGATGGAGAGGTTATGGCTCTACCCTGTCACACACAGAGCAGGGCCCGTGGGGGGGGGGGTTGGGGCGCCTTCCCGTCACACACAGAGCAGGGCCGATCAGGGGGTTGGCGAGCTGCCCCCTGTCATGCTGATCCCAGTGCCGGGAGCCTCGCTGCTCTGCTGATCCTGGTGCCGGGAGGCATATTACCCTTTTACTATATAGAATAGAGGCCTGGTGCACGGGTGGGGGCCAGCTGGTTTGCCCTGAAGGGTGTCCTGGATCAGGGTGGGGGTCCCCACTGGGGTGCCTGGCCAGTCTGGGTAAGGGGCTGAGGGCTGTTTTCCGGCTGGCGAGTAACTGAAGCTCCCAACCGCTCCTTGTTTTCTTTTTTTTTTTTTTTATTCTGGGCCAGTTTTAGCTCTGAGGCCTCGCTGCTGAAAACATCAATACAATGTTGCAGTCTGGCTGGCTTTCAGTCCGGCTGGTTTCTGGGGTTTTGTTTAGCTTCTTATTTGCAACATAGTACATAGTTGCTTAGAGTTGCAGCTGAGAGGCCGGCAAGTTAGGCGGGGAACGTTGGAGTCCGCAGTCACTGGAGCAAGCAAGCCTCCCTGCTTGCTTCAGTGCATGGCTGCCGGCCGCCATCTTGGCTGACAGTTAATTTGCATAAGGATATGCTGATTAGCCAATGGGAAGGGTAGCGGTCATACGCTAATTACCATGTTTCTCTTTTATTAGTGTAGATTACATGCAATAAACATCAATTATTCAAGAAAAATAATCTTACATATAATATTATATGCAATAAAGATTAATATTTCAAGAATAAAAGGATTTTAAGTATAATATTACCAAAACTGTACAAACATAGTATGATATCACAAAAGTTGTAGGAAATATTAAAAATCTGCAAATAACAGGATTACTTCTATTATATTCTAGAATATATTTTTCCCTCTGGCTCTATTTTTGTTCATCAGTTTATGTTGTTCATTATATTCCACAAATGAGTGAGATCATATGATATTTATCTTTCTCCAACTGGCTTATTTCATTTAGCATGATGCTTTTAAAGTCTATTTTGTCGGATATGAGTATTGCCACTCCAGCTTTTTTTTTTTCTTTTCCATTTGCATGGGAAATTTTTTTCCATCCCTTCACTTTCATCCTGTGTGTGTCTTTTGTTTTGAGGTGGGTCTCTTGTAGGCAGCATATAGTTGGGTCATGTTTTTGTACCCATTCAGATAACCTACACCTTTTGATTGGAGCATTTAATCCATTTACATTTAGGGTTATTATTGAGAGGTACTTATTTATAGCCATTTTAATACTGTATGGCTAGGTTTCTCTCTCTGTTTCTTCTTCTCAGCAATTCCTTTAGCATTTGTTGTAGTGCTGGCTTGGTGGTGATGAACTCCTTTAGGCTTTTTTTTTTTTGGTCTGAAAGCTCTTTATTTGACTATCTAGCCTTGCTGGATATAGTAATCTTGGTCTCAGATTCTTGCTTTCCATTACCTTGAGTACTGAATGCCATTCCCTTCTGGCCTGTAGAGTTTCTGTTGAGAAATCAGGTGTCAGCCTTATGGGAACTTCTTTGTAGATAACAGCTTTCTTTTCTTTTGCTACCTTTCAGATTCTCTCTTTGTCTTTAATTTTTGGCATTTTAATTATGATATGTCTGGGCATGGGTCTGTTTGGGTTCTTCTTATTTGGGGTTCTCTGTGCCTCCTGAACTTGTGTGACTTTTTCCTTTGCCAGGTTAGGGACGTTTTCTACCATTATTTCTTCAAACACCTTCTCTATTTCTTTCTCCCTTTCTGCCTCTTCTGGCACACTTACTATTCTAATATTGTTACTTTCACATTGTCCCATGGCTCCCCTAAGCTGTCCTACTGTTTTTTAATTGTTTTTTCTTTTTTGCTTTTCTGCCCAATATCCATGATGACTTCCTTCTGATGTTCCTGCAATCATCTTGTGACTATTGCGTGATATTTTCAACTGTCCTCTAATTCACTGATTAGATTCTCAGCTTCCCCTGATTAGATCCTCAGCTTCCCCTAATCTGCTGTGTATTCCTTCCAATGTGTTCTTTGTGTTATGTCATTCTTTATCTCAGACTGTTCTTTTTTTGTAGTTACTATATCTTTTTTCATTTTGTTGAGCATTTTTAACATCATTACTCTGAACTCTGTTTCAGATAAATTTCTCATCTCTGCTCCATTTATTTCTTCTTCTGGAGAATTCTCTAGTTCTTTTATTTGGGGGTTGTTTCTTTGTCTCCTCATTTTGTTGTCTGGGTTTGTGACGATGTATTAGATAGATCCTCTACACGTCTCAGTCTCTAGTGCAGGACAGTGTTAAAGGCTGTTTCTGACTAATTAGATTAGGCAAAGACTCAAAGCTCGAGAG
>NW_005871098.1:4869150-4870098 GCF_000147115.1 Myotis lucifugus | reverse complement strand
TGCTTTGGGGGTTAGAGAGACCTAAGTTTATATCCCAGCTGTACTACTTACTTGATCTTTATCATCAGTTTGCTCATCTGTGAAGTGGGGTTATTAGTACATACGTTATGGGGTTTTGGTGGGGATTAGTTGAGGTGGCATAGATGTCAATCCTGACACACATGTGTATGCTTCATATATTTTAGGGCAATTAGAGTACAAGGATATGGTAAACTTTTACTCACTCACTTCTAGTACAATTTCCCCTGTAGGCATTTCCATATTTGTTTAACCAGTAAACTTACAGTAATATCTAAAGGACCTCGTGTCTCTGTTAGAAGATACAGTAGGGTTCAGTATAACAGAGGCCTTCAGAATTTTATCTTTTGGGTTTGTGCTACTTTCACTGTAAACAAAGGCTGGTGAATTCATCCTTATGTATTAATCCTCTATTGCCCCACCCGAAGAAAAATTTTCTCGATTGTGTCAGGGAATGGTAAAAACATTTAAGGACACTCAAAACCAAATAAACTAATATTTATACTAGTGGCTTATATTATGCATTGCTCTTGCCACTTTTCAGAAATGCCTTCCCGCAGAGGAAAAAATGGAAGAAATTGGATCTTGTCCAATTTGAATAGTGAATTCACCTGTTGGTCTCAGAATAGGGGAATCATCAAAATTGAGGAAAAAAGGGGGGACTTTGAAGTGACCTTAGAAACCCAAGAGCAAGAAGCTAGTTTTACCTTTCAAATCTTACTTATTTAGATACTAAAGGCCCGGTGCACAGTGCACGGGTGGGGTCCCTAGGCCTGGCCGGTGATCAGGGCCATTCAGGGCCAGGCCAGAGAGGAGACGATGGTCGCCAGGCCTGGCACAGAAGGAACAGAAGCCCAGCGCTGACACCATCATTGGTGCCCCAGCACCACGTGGTTTGCCGCTTCCCCGCCTCCCCGCTCCTCCTTCCCC
>NW_005871098.1:4799111-4867244 GCF_000147115.1 Myotis lucifugus | reverse complement strand
ACTTTATTGTTGAAGTATTACATAGGTCCTCTTTTTCCCCCGTTGACCTCTTCCAGCCCACTTCCATCCTCGCTCCCCCACCCCAGGCCCTCACCACCCCATTGTCCGTATCCACGGGTTATGCATATATGCATACAAGTTCATTGGTTGATCTCTTCCCACCCACCTTCTCCTGCCTACCCTCTGAGGTTCAACAGTCTGTTCATGCTTCTGTGATTCTGGGTCTATTTTTGATCATCAGTTTATTTGGTTCATTAGATTCCACATATGAGCAAGATCATATGCTTATTTCACTCAGCATAGTACTCTTCTGGACCATCCATGCTATTGCAAATGGTAAGAGTTCTTCCTTTTTTTATTGCCACGTAGTATTCCATTGTGTAGATGTACCATAGTTTTTTATCCATTCATCTGCTGATGGGCCCTTGGACTGTTTCCAAATCTTAGCTATTGTAAATTATGTTGCTATGGACATAGGGGTACATATATCCTTTCTGATGAGTGTTTCAGGTTTCTTAGGATATACTCCTAGAAGTGGAATGACTGGGTCAAATGGGAGTTCCATTTTTAATTTTTTGAGGAAACTCCATACTGTTCTCCACAGTGGCTGCACCAGTCTTCACTCCCACCAGCAGTGTACTAGGGTTCCCTTTTCTCCACAACCTCGCCAACACTTGTCATTTGTTGATGATAGCCATTCTGACAGGTGTGAGGTAGGCCTGTAGTGCTATGAACTTCCTCTCAGGACTGCTTTCACTGTGTCCCACAGGTTTTGGCTACAGAATATACATTCTTCTTAAGTGCACATGGGACATTTTCAAAGATAGACCACATGTTAGGACACAAGCTAAGTCTCTACAAATTCAAGAAGTTTGAAATCATATCAAGCATATTCTCAGACCACAATGGCATGAAATTAGAAATCAGTTACAATAAAATTCTCAAAACCAACCAAATACATGGAGGCTAAATAGCATGTTATTAAACAATGAATGGGTTACCAAAGAGATCAAAGAAGAAATAAAAAACATCCTGGAAACAAATGAAAATGAACACACAACAATCCAAAAACAGAATTTTATATATTTTTTGTATAGAGTATTAGAAAAGACATATCAAAACCATAATTTTATAGTCGTGATACAATTGAAAAAACCACAGATTACATTTATGCAAAAATGCAAGCCATTTGATACACACATCTTAGGTAAATTGCAGTGCAGGCAAAAATTAAGATGAGTGAGATGCATGGCTTTAGGCTGAAAACATGGGCAGAAGTTGCTTTATCAGGTCTTTCTGAAAGAGATGAGGCCTGACCTGTGATTCAGAGCTGTGCTTCAAACACTGGACTGAAAACACGCTTGTGGAAAACAGATTCCTGGTCCATGCCTGGAGATTTTAGTTCAGGGCATCTGGGAAGGGTCCCGGCTGTGTCTTTGCATGAAGCTTTCCTGGCACAGCCAGGTCTGGGAACCTTGAAGATGGGAGTGGTACCTCCTTGGGCCCTGAAGATCAGAAGTTCTTGGTAATTAAACCTATTTTAAGTATGTGCTGGCTGTGAAATCTATTAATTGCTGTTGATTGCCATAAGCATGGTTTTGAAAACTTTTAATTTTTAAACTGTGCCTCCAGGTCTCAGCATTATGTGTGTGTGTGTGTGTGTGTGTGTGTGTGTGTGTAAATTAAAGATACCTACAGGTGAGCATACTATATTCTGACCCCAACCACATTTTAATTTGACTTAACCAATTAAATAAACAGGAGTAAATTATGCCAGCAGGCTCAATAGGGCTGGCGGGCAAACCAACAGCGTGGGGCAGAGCAGGCAGGGAGTCATAAAGTGCATGTTTCTGGGAAAGGGGGCCCTAGAGTGGCAACTGTTTCATGGCAAAGTGATGTTTACTCAATGGGTTTCAGAGGAGTCATGGTGAGGCAGCTGGGAGAGAGGCCTTGGGAGAGAGGTGGGACAACTTGGATGGAAACTCTGGGTAGGGCTGCGCAGTCCTGTGAGAAGGCAGTGGGGAGGGGTGTGGGTGAGAAAGCGGCGATCACACCTGGAAGGGATGAGCAAATAATAGAATGCTGGGAGCACCAGAGAGGCGCAGTGAGTTTACTGCGGGGCTGGTAAGACCCTTTCCTTAATAACAGCAAATGGGTTGTTCCTGGGGTGAGGTGGAGGAAGCAAAATATTATCTCAGAGGACATTAGGGAAACAAAATAAATTCTTTCTGAAAGTCAACGGGGCAAATACTATCTATGTAGTTACAGCAAGTGAGTATCTTGAGTTTCCCGGAGCAGTTTCTGGCTCTGTTTTATTGGACTGGATTTAGGTTTATATGCCTTCATTTAGGGTCAGAAAAAATGGTGAAAGTATCAGTTAGTTAGAAGCCCAAGGTGGCATCCAGATCGCTCTGCTTGGTGTAAGCTGGGACATGTGAACTGTAGAATCTCACAGATTCTGGGCAAGAGGGGATTCCTGGAACCCACAAGACAAAGGGACCAATTGCCCTGGGCCAGGCCACTCAGCAGGGTTTCTAGAATTAGTGGCCCCTGGTTTTCACCTGATTCCAATCCGAAAAGTTCTCACAAATTCACAGTAAAATTAAAATCATTCTCTCTCCATCTGATATAAAAATTTTATACCATGCTAAAGAAATTGGGGACCAAGATTTGTCTTACTGTTTCCTTTCTTAATCAGTTTCTTTGTTTTAAAACTAGTTCCAGTCTGTCAGTCCCCTTTGCTGTTTTTATCACAGAGATTGAAGTTACAGAATTTTTGGTGTGAATTTCAAAGACATTGGCATTGGCAATCCTGTGGAAAATTTTTATAAATTAATTTTGTTGCTGATGGGAGAAGGCCTTGTCCCCACCTGTTGCTCATGCGACTGGGCTTCTTGAGATGTCACAAGAAAAATAACTTTCTGAGACTCACACGGGAGAATGAGCTATCATAGAAAGATTTATTTCTGTGGACTTATGCTCCTGAGTTTCCAAGGTCCCATTTACTTTTGTCCCACCAAGGAAGAAGTGTAGCTGGGGCTTCAATGGGGCTAGAATCAGAGGCAGCATCCAGAGTTTCCTTTCCACGTTGAGCCAAGTCCCGTCCAGCATCAGGCTAGCTTAGCTTGTCCCGCTGCAGTCTATCAGCCCATTGCAGGTACAGTCCGCAGGGCCACAGGCTTGGAGGAAACACAGGCGAATGCAGGAAGTAGGAACAAGAGAGCCCCACAAGCCAAGAGCCAAAGTCACAAGAAAGTGAACTCCTTTGTTTGGGGGATTAGGTATCCCCAAATTTTCAGGGGCTTGTAGTGGCCCTGCCCATTCTGGCCAATGATCTCTGTTTCCAAGTTTGACTGATAAGCACCTTCCCTAGTCACCCCAACTTCATTGCACATGCGTCTATCTCCCCTTTGTTGGACCCCTTCCCCCAGTGATCTGTAGGGAATGGACTGGTGATTCTTTAGGGAGTGTGAAGCTGCCCAAATGACATGCCTATGATGTCAGGCCTCCCCCTTTGCTCCTTTCCTATTATTAATAACTAGCTAATTACAACAGTATCAATTTGACTTTCGGGGGAAAGGAATGGAGTTTAGCAAAGTTTCTCCACTAGGTGTCACTCTTGATCCAACTAAACCTCGCTGGTGGTGTTTAAATAGAGTACATTTATAAAATATTTATTTCCTTGGTTTTGTAAACATGAATAACAGAATGTCCCCACCTGTGTTTCTTAAGTTCTTTCCTGGTGAGCTCTGTCATGAAAGGCGACCAAACATCCCTTTCGTGGAGGACTATTTCCTATCACAGAGCCACTTTTGTTCTGAGACCTCTTCCCTGGTGCAGGCAAGTAGGCCACCTGAGCCTGAGCCTCCTCTAGGCACCGATTCCTTTTTATAACACGGACTCAGCCCCTTCGGGGAGCACATTGAACTCTCCGGTGATTAGAGCGAAAGTTTCCAAAATGCCCCATTTCTGCTTGATGCTTCCTGAAGTGCTATCTTTGGGTGTTTCTGGGCAGCACCTTTACTCTCAGCTGGTGAGGAGGGAGGGCAGGGTAGGGCCAGAGGCTGCCTCTTTACCGAGGCTACTCTGGGACAATGCAGGCAAAATCTCTGCTAGCAATTTTGAATTTCAGAATATGGAATTATTTGGTATGAGTATTGGTAAATTCTATTTGTTTCTCTTTTGCACTGCCTTTAGGGATAAAAATAGATGTACAATTTAGAGTTTACAAAGAAGCAGCAATCTGATTCAGAGATACTGTCTGTGGTTATAATTAAAAATAGATTGTATTATTACATAAACATCATCTTTCTCTAAAATATAAGGAGTTCATCTTAGAGAAGAAATGGGGCAATAATAACTAATATTCATACAGCACTTTTCAGTTCAGGAGGTTGTCTCAAATGCATTACCTGAAGAAAGACTGTCTTATTTCTGACAGGCCTGCAGCTGTAATGTCCAGGCTTGCCCAGTTGGAATTTTAATCCAGACCACCTGATTCCAAAAGCTATACCATCCATTACATCAGTGTTCTTAACCAGGGCGTGTGTTGAAATCTCCTGGGGAACCTTTCCGCATAGGGACTCCTAGACCCACCTGGGCCCTCTCCTTCAGAATTCCTAGAGGGATATTGGGTTCATTCAATAACCCCCCCCCCAAAAAAAACAACAACAGGAAGTAGGTCAGGCAGTGATAGATGTTTTGGGAAGAAAGAACAAACACAGTGAGGTAAGAGAGAGAGAGAGAGAGAGAGAGAGAGAGAGACAGGAGTTGATATTTTAGAAAGGGTCAATTGGGGGAAACCAACCACTCCTGACCCTAATGAAGTAGAACAGTAACTTTTGCAGATGTAAGTGGGAAGGGTGCTCCACTGGCAGACGCACAGGCCCTGAGCAGGAGTGTGCTTGGTGCGGAGACACAGCAAGGAGACCAGTGTGGCTGGAGTGGAGGTGAGGAGGAGAGACCCAGCTTGGAGCCAGATGTCAGGCCTTCAGCTGGTGCACAATTTTTAAAACAGGTTCAGGCACAAGTTCTCATTCCTCTAATGTTCTCCCCCCCATTACTTTGCCAAACAATGAAAAGGAAAAACAGAAAAGATAAAAGCACAGCTAAAATACAGCCCTGAAGAGCTGCCACCATTGCAATCACCATGAAGTTGCAGTTCAGGGCTGTTAAGACCAAGAAGACTGAAAATGGTTAGTGGTGAATGAGTAGCTGCTAATTTGATAATCACCGTGAAATCCGAGTGAAACAGATTTGTTTGCCTCACTGTCTACAATTTACTTTTATTTGTGATTGAATTGTAATTTCCATTTAAAATCATTATAAGGAAACAGTACATTCCTATCATGCTCACTTAAGTACCATCCTGACGTTTTTAGTTTTGCTTTAACATTAAGTCTGGTTGTGCTGTCTTTCAGTCCTACCACCAGGGCTTTCTCTTAAGTAGATGCTGTTCTTTTCCTTGTGTGTTTATAACATGGGGCACATTACACGTGCCAAGAGAAATGATGATCATGTTTGGTTTCTAAGACAGGTGAAATTTGCATTTGAAATTTTCTCTCAAGAGTGTTAAATATTTCCCATAATTTTAGGGGAAAATCTTTCATATAGATATAGTTTTAAAGTATATTTATTAGAGCAGGGATAGAATGCCACATCCACAAAGTTTAAATCCAGTACTGTCATGGGTCTTAAACAATTAAACCATGATAAATACAGTTACTTTAGTTAGCATTAATGTTAATTTCTGTTCTATAAGCTCACATTTATTATTTTAAGTACCATATGAAAAAATAAAAATGATGTACTATGATTGGTTACTTGCTTAAGCCAGCTGGAAAAGTCAGACGAGAGAGGGCTCCACTCAGGAATGTAGGTGCGATTGCCTGTCCCAGCACAGTCTCGAGCTTGCACTCTGAGTGCCTGGAACAGGCGGTGAGGAATGACTTCAGGCAACATGCACCAGCTGTGACCTGGGACACCTTGGGGAAGCCGCAGGTTGTGAACTGGACACAAAATGTTATCCTTTGTTTGTTAAAACAAGATCCTGTGCCTACATATGTGTTTAATAATGTCTAGAATAATATCTTCACAGTATTACCGATGGTATTCTTTTCATGGAGGGTGGTTTCTGGGTGATTTCATTTTTATTTCACTGGTTATCTGTACTTTAAAAAGATGCTTTATTGGTGAAAATATTACATATGTCCCCTTTTTCTCCTGATCTAAGGTTTATACTTCTTAAGATGTATACATACTTGTGTAATAAAACTTATACAATAAAGTTTATATATTTTTATATTGTAGGAAAACACCACTAAATGTTTTTTTTTTTAAATGACATGTTTGTTGCATGGTGTGAAGACCACATCCTGGTTTCCTCCCAGGCTCACTGGTTGCTTTATATCGCACCAATGAATCATTAACTCCTACTTATTTTACTTCAACATGAACTTTGCCTTCTACAATAGAAAACCATAGCTTGATCACTCTGTATTTTTTTTCAGTTTTAATTATAAACACTCCAGCTCAACACCACAATGGAAGGGGTGATTTTTCTGTGAGTTAACTGTTTTTTGGAGTTAGGCCTCAGGGAGCTCTGGATTCTGGACCACACTGTCTGCTATATCCCTTCTGTCCACTAGAGGACAACAGATGATAGGACTCATGGGCCATTAAGGTTAACTTCTGTGTTGACAGCTTTCTGGGAGACAAGTGAGAAATGGTCCAGTTGTAGCTGGCTGGGTGTCACAGTGACTCTGTCATTCAGAAAGCCATACAGTTTATTTTCATTAGTGAAAATTAACAGACTGTTTCCCTCTCCTCTGAACTATGGGATGCAGAAAATTAACTGCTGCCCAGTGTTAGGTGGTTGTGAAGGTGCCCCAATGACTCAAATCTACCCACTTAGGAATAGGACTTGAACCAAATAAGGGTTCTTTTATGACTTGTACACTATACACTATATATTCTTGGAGGTTCTGGTCAATTAAATTGAGGCAGGGGCTCTATAAAGTTGGGATATAAAACATAGATACATTGTTTTTGCCCTCAAGGCATATGCAATACAAAAGCCAGATAATAGGGTACAAATCTATATGCAATTAAGAGGGTTTAAGGGGGGATTATTAGTAAAAAAGATAATAATAGGGAAATAAATTTGACTTTGTCAGAATTTGAAGAAAGTAATGTCTGCAGATTAGAATTGAGACAAGGGTTGAAAACTGGTGTCTTGCCAAATCCGGGCTGCAGAAGTATTTTGCTCTATTAGTAGAAAGCTTTAAAATTTTTATTAAAATTTGAATTTGTTTAGGTGGGGCATGTACTTTTTAGTTTGCTACACTCCACCATTCCCTATCATTGTGTACCCAGCACTTCACACATCTCTCTTACCTTCCAGGCCCTTGGATACATTTAGGATTGTAACCCCTGGCTTGGAGGATATGGGGAAGAGAGACATAGGAGGGAGGAGGCAGAATGGCAGGAATATTGGGCCAGAACTGGGAATAGGAAAGTCACACAGGAGGGTGTGTGGGGTGGGGCCCTTATATATAGACCAGGCTGGTTCATATCCAGGGGCCATGTTAGAAAATAAGTTCAAGGAGTTGAGGGTGGTGGTGGTTTGAAGAGTAGTTTAGTCTGGTACTGTTATAGAAAGTTCTGTAAGTGCTTGAGGGTGGGAGCGCAGGAAGTCCTGAAATAAGAGTCAGAAATCAGCCTGGAAAAGTGCTGGGAAATCTATTTCCTGTTCATTCCACTATCTGTTTTATTTATGGGTTTTGATTACTAGAACTGCTCTTCTGAAAAGAAACTGAGCTCTGGAGTCAAACATGATAACATGTGGGGGTGGCTGCCCAGCACCACTGCTCTAGACCTTACCACTTACCTGAGTGTCCCCAGAAAAGTTGGAGGCTTGAGATATTTAGCTTCCACATCTAGGACACGAGTCTCTCCTTGCAGGATCTTGGTAGCACCGTGAGTTGGTGCTGGTCCTGCCTCTGGCATTGACTCACGGGCTCACTAGGGCTCAGTGACTTAATCACTGCACTTTAGTTTTCTCATAGTAATTGAAAGGAATTGCACGAGGCAGCCTCAGATGATTTGCTCAGAATTAGTTTCCTATGATTGGCGCTCAGAAAAAATGCCAAGACCCAGCTCTTAATAAATAAACCAAGCTGTCACCCAAGCTTGTGCTCTTGAGAAGTGTTGGTCGCATTGCATTATGGGAGGAATGAGTGAGTGGAGGCGTTAAGAGGGCAAAGAGTCTATTATGATTAGACTTGGGTTCCAAGTCTAACTTCACGTTTTTCTAATTGAGTGCCTTAAGACAGCCATTGAACTTCTGTGAGCACCTATTTCATTGGCGAAATGACGCTGGGATGTGTGTAGTAGGGTTGTTTGGAAATTAAATGAGACTGTAAATGTCTGGCACATCTTCGTTCCTACTTCATCCATGTAGAAGTCGCTCCTGGAGACTGGGAGACGCTCTCCCTCCGAGTGGGAAGGAGCCAGGTCTCAAGGACACAGCATCCAAGACATCCGGGCGAGAAGAGCCACGAAGGGCGTATGTACTGAGTGTCCCTGACCAGTTAGTATGCTCTGCCCAGGCAGTTTTGATTGCCACAGCATTTTCTGTTGCTCCGCTATCAAAAGATGCAAAGGAAGAGTTGTGTTCAGAATGCAGAGGCCGCTTCCGAGGAAGTGGAAGTGCGCATGCCAGCGCGCTGAAGGGGAGCCTTGGACCGGCAGCAGCTGAGGGTGCAGGACCTCACGGAGCCCGGAGCCCGGTGGCTAGGTCCCCTGTGACCCCAAAGTCATTTGGCCACTCCAGCAGGAAACCATGCTTTCAACACCCTTCGAGGGATATGACGCATCCCGGTCCTCAAAGGCGCGTCGTGGTGGGGAAGGAAGAGCAGGTGAGGAAGCAGCCCCCGCAGGAGTTCTGTGCTATCACTGTTTCCTCAAGAAAACCTCTGTCAGAAACCTAAACAAACAATAATCTGTTCAATAGCCAACTAGAAAGGCCCTGTTAGATTTTGTCTCGTTCTTAGATAAAATCTGTTTTGGATAGAACTTTGGATGCTGTGTGAGGCATGTCACTAAATGTGGTTTCAGAGTTTCATAGGCATAACAAAGAACATTTCTTTGATGGGTGGGGCAAATGAGGTAACTAAATTTAATTAATTAATTTATTTATTTATTTTTAAGATATATATTTTATTGATTTTTTCACAGAGAGGAAGGGAGAGGGATAGAGAGCTAGAAACATCCATCAGCTGCCTCCTGTACACCCCTTACTGGGGATGTGCCTACAACCAAGGTAAATGCCCTTGACCGGAACTGAACCTGGGACTCTTCAGTCCGCAGGCGGATGCTCTATCCACTGAGCCAAACCAGTTATGGCAAAATTTAAGGAGGCACTCATTGTCAGGCTCATGTGAGTACAGGGCTGGCACCTGAGAGTAAGTGTCTCCTTAAATTTTGCATCAAGGATGTTTGGTTTGCTCATCCTGGTCCAGGCCCCCCACTAAGATGGAAAGGCATTCAGCGGTTCTCAACCTGTGGGTCGCGACCCCTTTGGCGGTCGAACGACCCTTTCACAGGGGTCGCCTAAGACCATCCTGCATATCAGATATTTACATTTTGATTTATAACAGTAGCAACATTACAGTTATGAAGTAGCAACGAAAATAATTTTATGGTTGGGTCACAACATGAGGAACTGTATTTAAAGGGCCAGAAGGTTGAGAACCACTGCTAGACAGTTTCAAATTTACTTCTTATTTTGGTTACCCAGAGGTTCTGATAAAAATCTCAATTGCACAACTTTGGGGAAGAAAGTATCAGATATTAAAGTAAAGAGAGATCACAGCTTAACAAATGTAAACATTGATCATTTAAGGTAAAAAATAAAAAAAAGTCTTTCTCCAAATGAGTGTCCATTTATATTTTAAGTACAGGCACACCTAGTTTTATTGAGTGTTTTACAAACCAAAGGCAAGACCCATCAGCAAAAAGATGATTACCTTTCGCTTTATTGCAATACTTTCTTGCAGAGGTTGGAACCCTGGAGTTGAACCTGAAGTATCTCCAAGGTATGTCTGCATCTGGTTGGAGAGCTGAGATTTTTTTCCTCCCTTTCTCTTTCAACTCCTTTCTTCTATTTCTCTCTCCCATTTTCCTCCTGTTCTGTGTGACTGATGTGACTGCTCTTCTTTTTTTTTCTTTCTCCTTCCTTTGCTTCTGCTGTTCATAACAGATTCAGAGGGAATAAAAGAATCAAATATCTGTTTCACAGCCATTTCATAAACAATACAGGTTCCTTTCTTTCAACACCACCAGGCAATGAAAAGCACCATAGGAGGACATTTGTGACAGCGGAGTGATGAATTCATGATGACTAGCAGTGTAGACTCCAGACAGGTCCACTGTGTTTCTATGCTTTTAGCAAGACCAGAGCAGAATGAATGGGTACTCAGCTGGAGATGTGAAACAAAGAAGTTTTCTAGTTTGTGATGAAAGGAAAATAAGTTGGGAGGAGGAGGAAAAAACCTACCCTAAACAGAAGTTTAGTTTGTTAGTTTCAGCTAAATTGCTTCAAGCCCTGTCATATACTTCTGTGGCCCTCAGTTGTTGCAGAAATGTTTTAAAGCCTTTCATGAGTCCTTAAACCTCTCCAGCACTTTATTTCAAAATGAAGGTGTTATTAGTGCAGTTTTTCCAACATTAGATTATATTCAACATTCTTTACTTTTATTTTATTTATTTATTTATTTTTAACATATATTTTATTGATTTTTTTACAGAGAGGAAGGGAGAGGGATAGAGAGTTAGAAACATCAATCAGCTGCCTCCTGCACACCCCCTACTGGGGATGTGCTCACAACCTAGGTACATGCCCTTGACAGCAATCGAACCTGGGACCCTTGAGTCTGCAGGCTGACGCTCTATCCACTGAGCCAAACCGGTTAGGGCAACATTCTTTACTTTTAAACAACTGGAACTTTTTGAACTAAGTTCCTTTTATTCAAATTCCATTTTGAAGCAGTCACATCTCAAATGAAATGGATTTCAGAAATTTATCTTAAAATCTGATAAGGATTAAATATTCCAGTCTACCATAACAGAAGGAAGGCTTATCATGGCTCATGCCATTCTCCTTTGTTTAACACTTTTCATGATAAAGACTGTGCAGCATATTGCATGAAGAGGAGAAGAGAAAGTATGTGGTAGAGCTGGAAAGCTGGAGTGTATGGCTTGTAGAACACTGCAGAGTGATGGGGACTCCCTTTTCATCAGAGTCATTGCACATTTGTGTATTTAGTACAATAATTTCCCAGCCAATCACTTGGAAATGTTCTGGGGAAGGAACTTCCCCTCCACCCCCAATTTGCAAAAGGTACCATCTGGGAAAGCAGTGACCCTAATGCTGAGTTAATATTTAAAAGGTTTATTTTTGCTCCTTTGGTCCTAGGCCTCTAGCTGAATTGAAATGATTAATCTGGATTAGGACCTTTCCCCCAATTTGCCAATCATTCCAAAACAATCAATCAATTCAAACAAACAAACAAACAAGGAGTGCTCTCGGCTTTCTGTTCCCCTTGTTTGCATTTGCTTTACCCTGGGCCTGACTGCTTCTTGCTGGGTTCCTCTCCTTAGTCCTTACTTTATGCCAGACGCTTTTCTAAGCTCTTGATGGATGCTAACTCCTTGAGTCCTATGTTTTGATCCTTTTTTAAGGATCAGGAAACTAAGGCCCAGAGAGGATAAGTAATTGGCCTGTGGTTACACAGCCAGTCAGGGGCAGAATCAAGATTTGAATCCAGCAATGTGGCATCAAAGTTCCTAGTCTTAACCACTCTACTCTTCTGCCTCTCCTGAGTTGGTCTCTTTTCCCCAAAACCTGTGTCCGAAGTTTCATTTTAAACTGCTCTGGCCGTCCACTGTCTGACAGTGGCTATCCCTGTCCTCTATTGTGCCATTCAGTTGGATCTCTGGGCACTGTCATTTGGTGCCTCACCAGACCTCCTTTGAATCAATTCCCTTAGCCCTGGTTGCCTCCAATTCCAATTTTCTGCCATTCTCTAAAGACTCACAGCTGAGGTGCCAGTGTACCTTCTGGTGGACCCCAGTCACCTTGTGAGGACAGAAATGGGAAATTGCTATTGAGGGCTATATGATCCCTGGGTGTTTTTTACCTGCCAAGTACGGCAAAGCCTCAGGAGTTATAATGGGCGGAAGGGGGTGGGGGGTAGGGATGGGAAGTCTCGTTTGTTGGTGGGAAGATACATTGGTGGAGCCTCTGTGGAAGGTAATTTGGTAACCATCCAGGTCTGAGCCACCATGATGCCCACCTCCTCTATGATCTCCCTGTTCTACTTTTGTCCCCCAAAGTCTATTCTCAACACACATTCAAATTATTTTAAAACAAAAGACAGATCATGTCACATGCTTTTCTCAGATCCCTCCATCAGCTTCCCCTTTCATTGAGAGCAAAAGCTAAAATTCCCATCATGGACTATAGGGCCCTCCATAAGTTGTCCTGAGCACTCCTTTGATCTTTTATTATGTCCTTCTGGCTCCCTCTGCTCCAGCCACACTGGGCCTACTTGCTGTTCCTTGAAGGTGTCAGTGATCTTTCCATTCCAGAGTCTTTGCATGAGATGTTTCCTCTGCCTGGGACAGTTTTCCCTAGATATCTGCAGTGTCAAATCTTTTTCCTCCTTTAGGTCTTAGACGAAACATCACCTTCCCCTTGGAGCCTTCACTAACTACTCAATTTATTTATTTATTTATTTTTTTAATTAAATCTTTATTGTTCAGATTACATTTGTTCCTCTTTCCCCCCCCCCATAACTCCCCTCCTCCCAGTTCCTGCCCCACCCTCCACCCTCACTCCCCACCCACTGTCCTCATCCATAGGTGCACGATTTTTGTCCAGTCTCTTCCCGCATGTCCCATTCCCCTTTCCCTCCCAAGAATAGTCTGTCCATTCCCTTTCTATGTCCCTGATTCATTATAATCACCAGTTCATTCTGTACATCAGATTATTTATTCACTTGATTCTTAGATTCACTTGTTGATAGATGCATGTTTGTTGTTCACAATTTGTATCTTTACCTTTTTTTTCTTCCTCTTCTTAAAGGATACCTTTCAGCATTTCATATAATACTGGTTTAGTGGTGATGAACTCCTTTAGCTTTTCCTTATCTGTGAAGCTCTTTATCTGACCTTCAATTCTGAATGATAGCTTTGCTGGGTAAAGTAATCTTGGTTGTAGGTTCTTGCTATTCACCACTTTGAATATTTCTTGCCATTCCCTTCTGGCCTGCAAAGTTTCTGTTGAGAAATCAGCTGACAGTCGGACGGGTATTCCCTTGTAGGTAATTGAGTCTCTTTCTCTTGCTGCTTTTAAGATTCTCTCTTTGTCTTTTGCTCTTGGCATTTTAATGATGATGTGTCTTGGTGTGGTCCTCTTTGGATTCCTTTTGTTTGGGGTTCTCTGCGCTTCTTGGACCTGTAAGTCCATTTCTTTCACCAGGTGGGGGAAGTTTTCTGCCATTATTTCTTCAAATAGGTTTTAAATATCTTGCTGTCTCTCATCTTCTGGCACTCCAATAATTCTGATATTAGTGAGCTTGAAGCTGTCCCAGAGGCTCCTTACACTATCTTCGTATTTTCGGATTCTTTTTTCATTTTGCTTTTCCGGTTGGGTGTTTTTTGCTTCTTCGAATTTCAAATCTTTGGCTTGATTCTTGCGCTTCTCTGGTCTGCTATTGAGTACAATATTCTTTATTTCAGTCAGTGTATGCTTAATTTCTAGTTTCTTTATCGTAGCATCGAGGGTCTCATTAGTTTTTGTGAGGCTCTCCACAAGTTTATTGCAAGCCCTCAAAATTGCGTTATTTAGCTCCATATCCTCCATTTCTGTCATGTTTTTTTGTCTCCGCATTTTTTATGCTTTCTTGGTGCACCCCCTTGTGGTCTTTGTGTGCAGTCTTGTTCTAGTTAAGCCTTGATTTTTTTAGTTAATACTGAGGGATTTGACCACCAGGCTGACTGGCTGTGAGAATCAGCTGTGTGGAAAACTTCTGTCCTCTGGGGAGGTGCTAATCTAGCCTTTGCCTGAGGCGATCCGGCAAATGGCTCTGTGCAGGGCTTGGGCGGGGCGGGATCAACAGGACGGGTGGAGGGAGCAGTTATGGCTGCTCTCAGTCCCGTTCCTAGAGGCTCTGCTTCTCAGAACCCTGGCAGCCGCTGCAAACCTCGGAGAGAAAGCTGCCCTCAGGTTCCAACTGATGCGGGATAATCCCGCTTCTCCCGTCTGAGTCTGAGTCCCTATAGACTCGCCCAGATCTGGAGCCCAGAGTCTGAGACTCCCTCCCGACTGAAAACGACAACCGCGCCCTCATCCACCAGCCCGCTTTGCGTGCGCACCTCGGTACCTTTGTATTTTCCACACTGCGCCTCCTCTGAGCCTCGGTTTGCTGTTCTCTTTCCTTCTAGTTGAAGAGTCTCTCCTCAGCCAGCATTCCTGTGGTTCTGGGTGATGTCTATTTCGTCTTTTAGTTGTATTTTTGAAGTGGTTGTTTGCGGCAGCAGTCTCAGGTGTTTACCTATGCCGCCATCTTGGTCTCTAACTACTCAATTTAAAATTGCAGCCTCTTCATCCTCTTCCCTTTTACTCTTCTCTACTTATTTCTATAGCTATTATCATCTGCTAACACACTCTCTTATTTATTGTGGTTTTATCTGTTTCTTTCCATGACAATGGAAGTTCATCAAGGGCAGAAATATATTTTTTTGTTTCATTTATTGACAGTGCCTGGCAAGCTATCAAATAAATATTTTTTATAAATATATTTCTAAAATATTTACTGAATATATTTTGAATTTATTGAATGGCATTTGACTCAGCAATTCCACTTCTAGGAATTTATTTTATGACATACTCATACATGTGCACAAATCAACGCATACACTGATAGTTATTGAACATTGTTTATTGTAGAAAAAGACTGAACAGTTATCCCAATAGATTAAGCATTACCCGAAAGGGATATTTAATGATTGGCCAAGTCTTAAACCGGATAGGAATAACAGTTGATCTGTGTTCCACTACCTCTTAGAAAGTGGGGGCTGATGTTGAAGAACAGATCAGTTATAGTCAAAACTTCATTGTCTTTGTACCTCTGAATAAAAACTTGAAATATATACATAAATGGAGTTGTGCTTTTCCCATTATCCATTAAATGGTGAATAAGTTTCAAAGTTGAAAACAAAAATGTACAAAACAACAAGAAAGCCCACTGCATGGGAGAACATATTTGCAAATGTTATCACCGATAAGGGTTTAATCTCCAACATTTACAGGGAACTCATGCAACTTAACAAAAGGAAGATAAACAACCCAATAAAAAAATGGGCAATGGACCTAAATATATACTTTTCAAAAGAAGACAAAAGAAAGGCCAAAAGACATATGAAAACATGTTCAAAGTCACAAAACAACAATGCAGTACCATCTCACACCTGTCAGAATGGCTATCATCAACAAATCAACAAACGACAAGTGCTGGCAAGGATGTGGAGAAAAAGGAACCCTCGTGCACTGCTGGTGGGAATGCAGACTGGGGCAGCCACTGTGGAGAACAGTATGGAGTTTCCTCAAAAAACTAAAAATGGAACTCCCATTTGATCCAGTGGTCCCACTTCTAGGAATATATCCCAAAAAACTAGAAACACCAATTAGAAAGGATATATGCACCCCTATGTTTATAGCAGCACAATGCACCATAGCTAAGATTTGGAAACAGCCTAGTGCCCATCAATAGATGAGTGGATTAAAAAACTGTGGTACATCTACACAATGGAATACTATGCGTAAGAAGTTCTTACCATTTGCAACAGCATGGATGGAACTGGAGAGCATTATGCTAAGTGAAATAAGCCAGTCAGAGAAAGATAAATATCACATGATCCCACTCATTTGTGGAATATAATGAACAACATAAACTGATGAACAAAAATAGATCCAGAGACAGAGAAGCATCAATCAGACTGTCAAACCTCAGAGGGAAGGTAGGGGAGGGTGGGGGCAAGGGGGAGAGATCAATCAAAGGACTTATATGCTAGCATATAGGCTTAACCAATGGACACAGACAATAGCAGGGTGAGGGCATGAGTGGGGGAAATGGGGAGTAATGTGGGGATAAGGACACATATGTAGTAACTTAACCAATAAAAAAATTAAAAAAAAAGAAAACAAAAATGTGTTCTTTTCCTATAGGCTAAAGAAAAGTGCCAAAAATTAAGGTCAGGCACTTCCCTCGGGCTTACCAAGAGGTGCTAAACTGGTGCTGTCCCTCAACCATCTCCTCTGTCCCCAGGTGCTTATATAAAAAGATTATGGAATAAGTCCAGTGGTCAAGATTCAGTCTCCGAAGATACAGTGAAGGGGTTCCAGAAGACTCACTCTTAGGATCGGGGCTCCTGTAAGAAAGAGGGAAGGAGACTGGCATTTTCCCTCCTGGATGGATGCAGTTCTACCTGGAGGCTCACTGTGTGTGGTAGTAACACTGTAGTGGAGTTTACTTCTTGGGAAACTTAACTGGTGCTCTTGGTGTTTGGAGGTAATCTGAACCCAGGGACTACTTCTCTTATCTCTGGATTTCTGCAAGCAGGAGGCCTGTGGGGGTCATCCACTGCCAAGAAGTGAGAAGGCATGGGGGCAGTTTACATGGGAAGAGGAAGGAGGCAGCCACACGTGCATTTGTGCATTTCCCCACTTCCTTTGGAAAAATGGAAGATGAATTCACAGGGTACTGGATCTACCTTTAGGTAAGAGAAAATGAGGGAGAGAAAATGAGTACAGGCCATGAGTTTGTCCAGGCAGCCTCTGGTTCAAGTGTGTGTATCAGCTTTAGGGACTGTATTAGTTTACTGGGGCTGCCATACCAAAATACCATAAACTAGCAGACTTAAACAACAGAAATTTATTTTCTCTTAGCTATGAAGGCTAGAAAACCAAAATCAAGGGTGTTGGCAGGTTTGGTTTCTTCTGAGGCCTCTGTCCTTGGTTTGCAGATGACTGCCCTCTTACTGTGTCCTCACATGGCCTTTCCTCTGGGTGTGTGCAGCCATGGTGTCTTTTTGTATGTCTAAATTTCCTCTTTGTAAATGGACAATAGTCAGATTGAATTAGGGCTCTTGTTAATGCTTCATTTTAACTTAATAGTTGCTTTAAAGACCCTGTCTCTAAATACAGTCACATTCTGAGATACTGGTGTTTTGGGCTTCAATATATGAATTTTGGGTGGACACAGTTCAGTCCATAACAGGGACTTAGTTGTTTAGTGGGGCTGCCACTTTCTGGAGTGGCTCTCAACAATGGAGGAAGACATGGTGAAGCTGAGCACCACTCCAAGAAAATCATCCTACACACGAGGAGACCAACCCATCAGCACAGACTTCCAAGTAGTAAGTAGAACTATATTGAGCCAGAGTAAGACCAGGGAGCCTCTATAGGTTGTCAGTGATGTAAGAGGGGCTCTGCCCCTCCTCTTCCACCTGCTCTCCATTCTTAACCCACAGTGCCTGCTCCAGAAAGGGAGCCAGAATCTCCTTCTTTCTCCACCCAGTAGCACTCTTCTTAGCTCTCAGTCCCTGAGGCAATGCTAGGTCAACACTGGGGAGAAGAGAGAAGATGAGGTTCAAATTGGACATGAGGTGGGTATTTTAAAGACATTAAATGAAATTTAACTGAAAGCTGTAAGGAAGTTATAGGATCTGCCTAAGAAGTCACTAGGAGGAAAAGGAGATTTTTCAGAGCTTAGTTGAATTGTGGTGCTTGAACAAAAGTAAAGGTATCTCAATTTAAACTCCAATGAGTTGACATTTCTCAATAAACTGGATAACTATCTCTCCACAAAGAAAGGAGCATGTCTTGAAAAACACAGTAAACCGTGTTCAGTAGTTATCTCTGGGGAAGGAAAGTTTGAGATGGGAGCTGGTGTGGGAAGAAAATGTACTTTTCACTCAGTACCCTTTTAAATTAAAAAGAAATCATGTGCATATATGACTTAAAAAGCTCAATTTAAAACTAAAGTAATTATAACCATATAATACTGACAGAGCAGAAGACTGAGTAAAAAATAGACCTGAAAGATATGTCAGTTCCATAAAGAAATTCTTACTAGTGGAAAAAGTAATTGTTGTAGGAAAAGCAGGAAACTTGTAATGGAAAGAAGGTGAGGTGTGCTGGGCGTGAGGAGGGAACCTATTCTAAGTATCTGGAGGAAGATCTGGAGGAGATGGAGGAGGAGAGCTTGAATGTTAGACACCAGTGTGAACCGCTGATGCTGTTGCTTGAAAAGGGATAAAAGTAGTGACAGATGCCTGCAAAGTTTTTGGCACAGAATGGGGTTCCATTTGGTATGTTGCATTTCAAGGTCAAGCTCTTTTGTGTCATGTAGATATGGCATGTTTTTGGCTAGTGCTGAACCCTGGGGTTTGGGATTTGCATTATTTGTGGAAGGCACTCAGGCAAAAGGCAATGCACAACGATTTGGCCAGTAACATTTGATATAATTCCTCACACTATGTTCAAACAGTAGAAATCACCACCAAAATACCAGAAAAGGATTCTGCTAAAATAGAAAGAAAAGAGAGAAGGATCATTTAAGTTCACACATGTGTTAAGTATATAAATGTAGCATTCATTTCCCCATACATAATTAATTCTATTCTCGGGTGTGTGGAGTAAATAAAAATTGTGGAATCATACACATTCTGTGCGTACAGACAGTGGCCAGAGAGTGGGATGATAACCCTGTTATGTTCCTAGACCTGAATTAGGCCTGGATGGAAGGAGTTCTGATGAAATGAGGTACAGAACTCCACATAGGACTGGATGCAATAAGTGTGGTCAATACACACAAATGCCTACCACAGTTTTTCCCCCGAAAACTAAAAAAGATGAAAGGGGAAAAACTATAAAATGATAATATGAATAGAAAAAAGTGCAGGTCTCTGCCTTGTTTTAGGAGGAGTCTTTGCCATTGAGGAGCACACTGCAAGCAGTTGTTGGCTTTATCTTGATTCTTGTTACTCACTCAGGCCACTGGATCTGATGGGGTCAGCCCAGTTATGCCTTATAGGGAATGTCTTCCCAAAGAAGGACTCATATACTAACCACGTGATTGCATTTTTTTTTGTTAATCCTCATCTGAGGATATTTTTTCTTTGATGTTTATTTATTTTTTTTAAATTAAATCTTTATTGTTCAGATAATTACAGTTGTTCCCCTTTTTTCCCCCATAGCTCCCCTCCACCCGGTTCCCACCCCAACTTCTGCCCTTACCCCTGCCACCCACTGTTCTCATCCATAGGTGTACAATTTTTGTCCAGTCTCTTCCCACACCCCCCACATCCCTTTCCCCCGTGAGAATAGTCAGTCCACTCCCTTTCTATGCCTCTGATTCTATTCACCAGTTTATTCTGTTCATCAGATTATTTATTCACTTGATTTTTAGATTCACTTGTTGATAGATGTGTATTTGTTGTTCATAATTTGTATCTTTCCCTTTTTCTTCTTCTTCCTCTTCTTAAAGGATACCTTTCAGCATTTCATATAATACTGGTTTGGTGGTGATGAACTCCTTTAGCTTTTCTTATCTATAAAGCTCTTTATCTGACCTTCAATTCTGAATGATAGCTTTGCTGGGTAAAGTAATTTAGGTTGTAGGTTCTTGCTATTCATCACTTTGAATATTTCTTGCCATTTCCTTCTGGCCTGAATAGTTTATGTTGAGAAATCAGCTGACAGTCGTATGGGTACTCCCTTGTAGGTAACTAACTGTTTTTCTCTTGCTGCTTTTAAGATTCTCTCTTTGTCTTTTGCCCTTGGCATTTTAATTATGATGTGTCTTGGTGTGGTCCTCTTTGGATTCCTTTTGTTTGGGGTTCTCTTCACTTCCTGGACTTGTAAGTCTATTTCTTTCACCAGGTAGGGGAAGTTTTCTGTCATCATTTCTTCAAATAGGTTTCCAATATCTTGCTCTCTCTCTTCTTCTGGCACCCCCATAGTTTGGATGTTGGTACGCTTGAAGTTGTCCCAGAGGCTCCTTACACTATCTTCATATTTTTGGATTCTTTTTTCTTTTTGTTTTTCCGGTTGGGTGTTTTTTGCTTCTTCGTATTTCAAATCTTTGACTTGATTCTTGCGATCCTCTAGTCTGCTATTGGAACTCTGCATAATATCCTTTATTTCAGTCAGTGTACACTTAATTTCTAGTTGGTCCTTTTTCATAACCTCGAGGGTCTCACTAGATTTCTTGAGGGTCTCACTACATTTATCGGCGGTCTCACCAGACTTTTTGAGGGTCTTACTAAATTTATCGGCAGTTTCTAGAAAATTCTTGAAAAACCTTAAAAGTGTGGTTTTGAACTCTATATCCAGTAGTTTGCTTTCCTCCATTTCTGTTATTTGTGACCTGTTTCTTTGTCTCCGCATTTTTTATGCTTCCCTGTGTTGATAGAGTGCTTTTCTGTGCTAGGTGTCCTATAGGGCCCAGGGGCTCAGCCTCCCCAATTACCTGAGGTGGACACTCTTAGTGCACCCCTTTGTGGGCTGTGTGCACAGTCTTGTTGTAGTTAAGCCTTGATTGTTGTAGGTATCACTGGGAGGAATTGACCTCCAGGCCAATTGGCTGTGAGAATCAGCTGTGTCTACAGTGGGAGAACTTCTGTGCTGGATACACCCTTCTGAGGCAAGACTTGCTTCAATGGGGCTTTGGTGCTCACTGAGTCTACCCCCTGAGTGTGTCCCTTATGGATCTGAGGCGTTGTAATCTGGATGGTCCCACTCTGACCACTGGGTACACTGGCTCTTGGATCTAAGGAGGTGCTAATTTAGCCTCTGCCTGAGGCTACCCAGCAGGAGCTATGGAGAGATTCCTCTTCTTTGTTTGGGGTTTGGAGGTGCCCAGATGAGGCCCAGCTGTGAAGCAATGCAAGCTGCTGTGAGGCCTTGGGGCTTCTTTTGGAAGTTCTGGGTCTCTCTGATTCAGCTGCAGTTTGTTAGGTAATTTTCAGGTTGCATAGGGCCAGGCCTTTCATATGCAAAAGCCTCTGTGCACAGCTTGGTTGGGGCGGGGTCTCAGGGGATAACAGGGCAGAGCAAGCAGCTATGGCTGCTCCCCAGTCCTACCCTAAGAGGCCCCGCGTCTCAGTGTCCCGGTAATCGCTGCAAGCACCTCTGAGAGAAAGCCACCCTCCGGTTCTGCCCGATGCCAGACAGTCCAGTTTCTCCCATATGAGTCTGGGTCCCCAGAGACTCACATGGAACTGGAGTTCAGAGCAGTTGGGAGCTTGAGACTTCCTCTGATTGAAAAAGACAACTGTGTCCTCAGTTTCCAGCCCTCTCCACATGCACCGTGTCCTCAGCTGCCAGCCCTTTCCGTGTGTGCCACATCCTCAGTTGCCAGCCCTTTTTGGTGTGTGCCTCTGTACCTCTGCACTTTACTTCCGCACCTCCTCTGAGTCTCAGTGTGCTTTTCTCTTTCCTTTTAGTTGTAGAGTTTCCACTCAGCCAGTCTTCCTGTGGTTCTGGATGATGTCCATTTTGTCTTTTAGTTGTATTTTTGAAGTGGTTGTGCGAGGCAGCAATTTCCGGTGTTTACCTATGCCGCCATCTTGGTTTCTCCTTTTCTTTGATGTTTAGAGACAGTGGAAGGAAGGGGAAGAGACAGAGAGAGAAAAAACATAGATGCAAGAGAGGCACATCATCCATTGGCTGCCTCCCACACACACCCACATATACCCTGATCAGGGCTGGGGATCTAGCCTGCAACTGAGGCATGTGCCCTTGACCGGAATCAAACCTGGGGCCAATACTTGCATTACAATTTTTTTTTAAAATTGATTTCAGAGAGGAAGGGAGAGAGAGAGAAAGAGATAGAAACTTCAATGAGGAGAGAGAATCATTGATCAGTATGTGAGCCCACAACCAGGCACGTGCCCTGACTAGGAATAGACCCGTGACCTCCTGGTTCATAGGTCTACTCTGGCCAGACTGCATTTGGTTTTAAAATGGCAGCTTTATAGTAACAGATAGGAAAGCTTCTATGGCATGTGACAGAGCCCACACTCAAAGAAGCTGGAGCAAAATAAATATTTTGGTGGAGAGGAAGGGGGAAAATTGTGGCATATTGAATATATAGAGCAACTAATATGAATAAACAATTGTAGGTATCAATGTGAATAAATATAGAAAACAGCATTAAATTAAAAAAAATAAGTTAGAGAAGGGTTTATAGCCTAGGCTAGTATTTAGATAAATCTTTTTAAACACCCCACACCATGATATATTACTTTGGAACAAATAAACATGTAGTCGAAGTATAAAAATATGGAGAGAAATAATAGACACCATATGCAGAACAAGGGAATAAAGTAGGTAAAGATTTTGGAAGCTTATAAAAGGAGTTTCAAATATATCTATTAATGTTCTTTGACTTGTATCTGGTGAGGATGGGGTAGAGATGGAAGAGGAGGGGATAGCACTTGTGGAAAGCATCGTTGTAGGAGTAGAGTGGCTGCTCCATTTTTTGGTTGGCAGTGTATTTGCATTTCTGAGCCAGGGCAGACAGTGGGGAGGGGCAAAACATCTTTCTACCTTCCTTTCAGTCATCAGGCTTTCTGCAATGAAGTGCCAACACATTCATGGGTTGCCAATTATATTTCACATTCAATTCTAAGGGCTTTGCAAATAGTGGACATTTCTCCCAGATTTTGGCAATTAATTGCCAGTTCTAATTTTCACTATTGTAAGTTTCCATAATTTTTGGGGGTCAGGTGTCTAATTATGCATCTGTAATTGTCAAAGCAGCTAGACTATGTTGTTGTAATAAACAAACCCAAAGTGCAGTGGCTTAATCCAAGGAAGGCTTCTTCCTAGCTCTACCAGTATTCAATGCATGCATTTCTGGACAGCAGGCTCTCCCAGTGGTTCTCCAAGGACAAAAGACAAAGAGAGAATCTTAAAAACAGCAAGAGAAAAACAGTTAGTTACCTACAAGGAAGTACCCATATGACTGTCAGCTGATTTCTCAACATAAACTATGCAGGCCAGAAGGGAGTGGCAAGAAATATACAAAGTGATGAATAGCAAGAACCTACAACCAAGATTTAGAGTAAAGCTATCATTTAGAATTGAAGGTCAGATAAAGAGCTTCACAAATAAGAAAAAGCTAAAGGAGTTCATCACCACCAAACCAGTATTATATGAAATGCTGAAAGGTATCCTTTAAGAAGAGGAAGAAGAAGAAAAAGGTAAAGAGAAAAAATTATGAACAACAAAGTGACAACAAATACATATCTATCAACAAGTGAACCTAAAAATCAAATGAATAAAAAACCTGATGAACAGAATAAACTGGTGAATGTAATAGAATCAGGGCATGGAAAGGGAGCAGACTGACAATTTTTGGGGGGAAGAGGTTGTGGTGGGTTCAGGAAGAGATTGGACAAAGAGCTTACACCTATGGACGAGGTCAGTGGTGGTGGTGGCGGGGAGGAAGGCCTTGGAATGGGGTGGGAATGGGGTGGAGGGGAGCTATGGGGGAGGTGGGGGGAAGAAAATCTGTAATAATCCAAACAATAAAGATTTAAAAAAATTTATATATAGCTAAAAATTTTAAAATCTACTTTAGATATTTTAAAATTTCTATTATGACTTGTTTTACCCAATGAGTTATTTTCAGGGTTTTAAAAAAATTCAAATAAATGGGAATTAAAAATCTATATTTGTATTAATGTCTAACTTAATTGCATACTTCTTTTTATAAAATTGTTGAGTTTTTCTTTATGGCCTAATTTTTGATAAATGTTTATAAATAATCATGTATGTGAGAACAATATTTTTATTATAATTGTCAGATGCAGAATTTAATATATGTTTATTCAATATATGTTCAATATGTGTTGTGTCATTTAGATCTTTATATATTTTTTTATTTTTTTTCATCTATTTGAATTCTCAATAATTGAGAGAGATGTGTTGAAATCTTTCACTTTGATGGAGGATATATCACCTTGCTCCTACAGTTCTAATACATTTACTTTACATACTTCAAGACATTTTTATTAGTTACTGTTTAAAATTACTTCATCTTCCTGGAGAATTGAATTAAGCACTGAATCAAATTTTCTGTCCCTAATAATACATTTTACTTTAACATTTATTTTATGTGCTATTAGTATAGTTATAACAACTTTCTTTTGGTTGTATTTACTTCATATTTCATTATCTGTTTACTTTTAAGTTTTGTTTTTTTTAAATGTATTTTATATCTTTTTAAAACAGCATATTTTAGATTTTATAAAATCTAAACTGTGACTCTTAATCTTTCAAAGTTTAGTTCACATTTATTTATGCTAATTATTACTATATTTGGACCAGTTTAAATATCTCAACTTATTATTTTTTTTTATTTCTTTTCACTGACTTCATCTCCCTTCCTCCTTTAAATTAATAGCTATCTCTTTTCAAAATGCTGATCTGGGAATTGTTTGTTACTGATGCTCAATGAATCAAGAATCTCATATCAGAATGTAAATTAAAGCACTACTTTCTTCATTCAGAAAGTCATTATGTAAAAATCATGATGGCTAAACTAAGAAGAATGGTTAGTGATGTGATTGATATACACTCTGGTGCAAGATCCTTCTCTTGTCAAGAACAGATTAATAGTTCACAGACCAGCTTGGTGGAACTAATTTTCAGAAATAATATTTTTTAAAATTTATTATTTTCTTTAAAAAATATTTTTTATTGATTTCAGAGAAAGGAAGGGAGAGGAAGAGAGATAGAAACATCAATGATGAGAGAGAATCATTGATTGGTTGTCTCCTGCACACACCATACTGGGGATTGAGCCCACAACCTAGGCATGTGCCCTGACTGGGAATTGAACCGTGACCTCCTGACTCATAGGTCTACACTCAACCACTGAGCTATGCCAGCTGGGCAGAGAAATAATGTTTTAGCATGTTCTCATTCAACTTTCAACATACTTATAGTATTTAAGCTTTTAAATGGGGGTTATTATGGATAGTTTTACTTTGATGATAGATTTCTCACCCTCTTTTTAAGATAGCAACCAAGATATTTGGTCTCTTTAATTCATATCTCCATTGCAGCATCTCTTGTATTTGTTTGTTCTCTTATTTAAGAACTAGAGGCATGGTGCATGGATTTGTGCACATTGAAAGGAAATTAATCAGAAGGTGGCCGGCAGGGCAGGACTGGGCGAGATAGGCCAGACACATCCTGGAGCCAACCTCCTGGGGTCCCTCCCAGGCCGGCTGCACCTGGGGCAGCACCAGGGCTCGAAGGGCATCTGGGGAGTGAGTGGGGTCCCTCTGGCAGGTGGGGTCCCTCAGCCTGGCCTGTGGGGATCAGGCCGAAACTGACAGTCTGACATCCCCTGAGGGGTCCCAAAGTGTGAGAGGGCACTCTGCAAAGTTGCTGTTGCTTGGCAGCTCCTGCATTGAGCGTCTGCCCCCTGGTGGTCAGTGTGCATCATACGTACCAGCCGGTTGGCTGGTCGGCCGGTCGCTTAGCCTTTTATATATATAGCTATCCCAAAGAACCCAGATGGTGGTGTAAGTAAACATCTGTACTTGCTGCCTCCCACAACCACATCAAAATTACAACTAAAATACAGAAAAACCATCGTTCAGAACTGCCTGAAAGCTGGCTGAATGGAAGTCCTACAACTAGAGAAGTAAAGAAGAAAGAACATGGAGACTGATGGAGTGGCAGAGGCACAGAATGGGCTGATCTGACAACAACATGTGGCATTTCTTTTCAATTGGGAGAGTTATCTCAGCTGCAGAGGTCAGGTTCTGTTAGTGAGAAACACTCACTTGAGATAGCAAATGTGAAAAAATAGGAGAAGGCATTATTCTCTGCAAGGCAGGTGAGTGAAAGGCAAATGACAGCCACATGACAGTCCCAGGTTTACTTTGAGTTCTGGGCATTCTTTTGCAAATTACTTGCTTTGATGTTGCCTGCAGCTGAACTCTTCAGCAGAGGTTTTCTGAGATTAAGCCTTCTGGCATCTGAAAATTAGTGGTGGTTTCCCCAACCTTTGCCCCCCAAACCTTCCCTATTTTGTAAGCACTTGTCATATTTTATGGAATTTAAGATGACAATGATTTTGTCACTAAGAAAGAAAAATTCTACTAATTAAATTTTTTAACCCTAAGATTTTATTCCATAGTTTAAAAAGAACTCTATTAGACCTACACAACAAGTTTGAAAAACATATTTCACAATCATACATATATAAAAATGCAAATATGAGAACAATAAATTTGCTGATATTTATAAAATAACTTCATACTCAGAATTTTGCTCTTGTGAGTCCTTCTTCCACTTAGAGGCCTCAGTGTGTATGTTTCCCATCGTCAGGCGGCACCAGGAGCATATGTTGGGTCAATTCTTTAGAGTGCTCCATCCTTATCTCCTGCCTTTTCTTCCAGGCTGCTAACAACTATTCTGCCAGTTTAACTGGTGTTATCTTGCATTTGTGTAAACTCATAGTCTGTTCTCAAAGAATTTTTAAAGGGTTTGTGGACTCAAAGTGTGAGGATTTGCAATGGTTCAGTCTGCCACCAGGAATGACCATAGGTTCTGCACTTCTCAATGAGCTAATTCTTTACTGTCTAAATACACATTCCTGCAATGCATCAAGAACTAACCTAACTGGTAGGCTGTGTAGGGTTCCTAGATATCTATTCTGAAGACTTTCAGCTATGTTCACTGATTGTAATAAATGTCCCACCCTGGAACAAAATGCTAGTGGGGAGACCAGGCATGGGTGGGGGCAGGGCATATATAACATCTCTGTACTTCTGCCCAATTTTGCTATGAACCTAAAATTGTCCCCCCAAAATAAAACCTTTTCAAAAATTAAATAGGACAACAACACTTTTATTAATAATTATGCATAGCTTCACTGCTTTCATAACCTGTGTCATGGTCTCGATCTCTTTAGCCTTACAGTAGTGATAGTATCAGCCCTGGAGTTTCTTTAGCATTTTCTATTTGACTAAACAAATGCGTTTATTTATTATTTTTTTTTTATTTTTATTTATTTATTTATTTATTTATTTATTTATTTATTTATTTTTTTATTTTTCGCTAAAAGTATTACAAAGGGTATTACATAAGTGTCCTTTTTCCTCCCCGCCCTTGACAGGCCCCTGCCCTCCCTTACCCCCCAGTGTCTTATGTCCATTAGTTATGGTTATATGGATGCATACAAGTCCTTCGGTTGATCTCTTACTCCCCTCCCTCCTGTCCCCCAACCCTCCCTGACCTTCCCACTGTAGTCCGTCAAACAGTTTGAGGCAGCTCTGCCATTGTATTTATTATTGTTCAAAAGTTTGTAATGGTCTTAATTATCCATGAAAGAGTGCGATCATGTGGTATTTTTCCTTCATTGACTGGCTTGTTTCACTTAGCATAATGCTCTCCAGTTCCATCCATGCTGTTGCAAATGGTAAGAGTTCCTTCTTTTTAACAGCAGCATAGTATTCCACAGTTTTCTAATCCATTTATCTACTGATGGGCACTTAGGCTGTTTCCAGATCTTAGCTATGGTGAATTGTGCTGCTATGAACATCTGGGTGCATATATCCTTTCTGATTGGTGTTTCTGGTTTCTTGGGATATATTCCTAGAAGTGGGATCACAGGGTCAAATGGGAGTTCCATTTCCAATTTTTTGAGGAACCTCCATACTGCCTTCCATAGTGGCTGCACCAGTCTGCATTCCCACCAGCAGTGCACAAGTGTTCCTTTTTCTCCACATCCTCTCCAGCACTTGTCGTTTGTTGAATTGTTGATGATGGCCATTCTGACAGGTGTGAGATGGTATCTCATTGTTGTTTTGATTTGCATCTCTCGGATGATTAGTGACTTTGAGCATGTTTTCATATGTCTCTTGGCTTTCTGAATGTCCTCTTTTGAAAGGTGTCTATTTAGATCCTTTGCCCATTTTTTGATTGGATTGTTTATCTTCTTTTTGTTAAGTTGTATGAGTTCCCTATAAATTTTGGAGATTAAGCCCTTATCAGATATGACGTTGGCAAATATGTTTTCCCACGAGGTGGGTTTTCTTGTTGTTTTTTTGATGGTTTCTTTTGCTGTGCAGAAGCTTTTTATTTTGATGTAGTCCCATTTGTTCAGTTTCTCTTTAGTTTCAACTGCCCTAGGAGCTGTATCAGTGAAGAAATTGTTTTGGCATATGTCTGAGATTTTGTTGCCTTTGTATTCTTCTAGAATTTTTATGGTTTCCTGTCGTACATTTAAGTCCTTTATCCATTTCGAGTTTATTCTTGTGTATGGTGTAAGTTGGTGGTCTAGTTTCATTTTCTTGCATATATCTGTCCAATTTTCCCAACACCATTTATTGAAGAGACTATCTTGGCTCCATTGTATGTTCATGCCTCCTTTGTCAAAAATTAATTGAGCATATTGGTTTGGGCTAATTTCTGGACTCTCTATTCTATTCCACTGATCTATATGTCTGTTCTTGTGCCAGTACCAGGCAGTTTTGAGAACAGTGGCTTTGTAATACAGCTTGATATCTGGCATTGAGATCCCACCTACTTTGTTCTTTCTCAGGATCGTTGCAGCTATTCGGGGTCTTTTTTTATTCCAGATGAATTTTTGGAGAGTTCGTTCTAGATCTTTGAAGAAGGCCATTGGTATTTTAATGGGAAGTGCGTTGAATGTATAGATTGCTTTGGGTAGTATGGACATTTTAATGATGTTGATTCTACCAATCCAAGAACATGGTATGTTCTTCCATCTGTTTATGTCTTCCTCTATCTCTTTTTTCAACGTCCTGTAGTTTTCTGAGTAGAGGTCTTTAACCTCTTTAGTTAAGTTTATTCCTAGGTATCTTAATTTTTTTGGTGCGATGGTAAATGGGATTGTTTTTCTAATCTCTCTTTCTGAAAGTTCACTATTGGTATATAGAAATGCCTCAGATTTCTTGGGGTTAATTTTGTATCCTGCTACATTGCCAAATTCATGTATTAAGTCTAGTAGTTTTTTGATGGAGTCTCTAGGGTTTTGTATGTATAATATCATGTCATCTGCAAATAAGGACAGTTTTACTTCCTCTTTTCCAATTTGGATGCCTTTTATTTCTTCTTCTTGCCTAATTGCAATGGCTAATACTTCCAGGACTATGTTGAACAGGAGTGGTGAGAGTGGGCAACCCTGTCTTGTTCCTGTTCTTAGGGGAAATGGTGTTAGTTTTTGTCCATTGAGTATGATGTTGGCTGTGGGCCTGTCATATATGGCTTTTATTATGTTGAGGTATGACCCTTCTATTCCCATCTTTCTGAGAGTTTTTATCAAAAATGGGTGTTGGATTTTGTCGAAAGCTTTTTCTGCATCAATTGATATGACCATGTGGTTTTTTTCTTTCAATTTGTTTATGTGATGTATCACATTTATTGATTTACGGATGTTGTACCATCCTTGCATCTCTGGGATAAATCCTACTTGGTCATGGTGTATGATCCTTCTGATGTACTGCTGGATCCGATTTGCTAAGATTTTGTTGAGGATTTTGGCATCTATGTTCATGAGGGATATTGGCCTGTAATTCTCTTTCATTGTGATGTCTTTACCTGGTTTTGGTATTAGGGTGATGCTGGCTTCATAGAATGAGCTTGGAAGTGTTCTTTCCTCTTGAATTTTTTGTAGTAGTCTGAGGAGGGTAGGTTTTAGTTCTTCCTTGAATGTTTGGTAAAACTCCCCTGTAAAGCCGTCTGGCCCTGGGCTTTTGTTTGCTGGAAACTTTCTGATGACTGCTTCAATTTCTTCCATAGTTATTGGCCTATTGAGGTTTTTAGATTCTTCCTGATTGAGTTTTGGAATGTTGTATTTTTCTAGGAATTTGTCCATTTCCTCCAGGTTGTCTAGTTTGTTGGAGTAGAGTTGCCCGTAGTATTGTTTAACAATCATTTGTATTTCTGTGGGGTCTGTTGTTATTTCGACTCTATCATTTCTGATTTGGTTTATTTGGGACCTTTCTCTTTGCTTCTTGGTGAGCCTGGCAAGGGGTTTGTCAATCTTGTTTATCCTTTCAAAGAACCAGCTCTTGGTTTCATTGATTTTCTGTATTGTTTTTTTGGTCTCTATTTCATTGATTTCTGCTCTAATCTTTATTATCTCCTTCCTTCTGCTCACTCTGGGGTTTTCTTGTTGCTCTCTTTCTAATTCTTTGAGTTGTAGAGTTAGATGATTAACTACCATTTTTTCTTGTTTTTTGAGATAGGCCTGTAGAGCTATAATCTTCCCTCTCAGGACTGCTTTCATTGTGTCCCAGAGGTTTTGGATTGTTGTGTTTTCATTGTCATTAGTGTCCAGGATGTTTTTAATTTCTTCTTTGATGTCATCGGTAACCCAATCAATATTTAATAACATGCTATTCAGCTTCCAAGTGTTTGAGTATTTTGGGTTGTTTTTATTGTAGTTTATTTCTAACATTATGCCCTCGTGGTCTGAGAAGATGCTTTTTATGATTTCAATCTTCTTGAATTTGTGGAGACTTTGCTTGTGACCCAATATGTGGTCTATTTTTGAATATGTCCCATGAGCACCTGAGAGGAAAGTATATTCCGCAGCTGTGGGGTGAAGTGTTCTGAAGATGTCAATTAAGTCCATCTGATCTAGTGAGTCATTTAGGATTGCTGTTTCTTTGCTGATTGTTTGTCTAGCGGATTTATCCAGTGATGTCAGTGGTGTATTAAAGTCCCCTACTATGATTGTATTGTTGTCGATCTCTCCCCTGATATCTTCCAGAAGTTTTCTTATGTATGTGGGTGCTCCTGCATTGGGTGCATATATGTTTACCAGGGTTATATCTTCTTGTTGTATTGATCCCTTTAGTATTATGAAGTGGCCTTCCTTATCTCTGGTTATGGCCTTCAATTTGAGATGTATTTTGTCAGATATAAGTATTGCTACCCCAGCTTTCTTTTCCTTTCCATTTGCGTGAAAGATATTTTTCCATCCCTTCACTTTCAGTCTGTGTGAGTCCCTTCTTCTGAGGTGGGTCTCTTGTAGACAGCAGATGTATGGGTCATGTTTTTTTATCCATTCAGCCACTCGATGTCTTTTGGTTGGAGCATTTAGTCCATTTACATTTAAAGTTATTATTGAAAGGTACTTGTTTGTAGCCATTTCTTTTTTTGTGTGTGTGTGGCTGTTTTCTTTCTGAGCTTGATATTTCTTCTTTTTACACCAGTTCCTTTAGCATTTCTTGCATGACTGGCTTGGTGGTGATAAACTCCCTTAGCCCTTTTTTGTCTGTGAAGCTTCTTATTTCCCCTTCAATTTTGAATGATAGCCTTGCTGGATAGAGTATTCTTGGATTCAGTCCTTTGCTTTGCATCACTTTGTAGATTTCCGTCCATTCTTTTCTGGCCTGATGTGTTTCTGTTGAGAAATCATTTGATAATCTAATGGGAGATCCCTTGTATGTTACTTTCTGTCTCTCTCTTGCAGCCTGTAAGATTCTCTCTTTATCCTGAACATTTGCCATGGTAATTATGATGTGTCTTGGTGTGGGTCTTTTCGGGTTCACCTTGTTTGGGACTCTCTGGGCTTGTGTGACTTTTTTCTTCCCCACCTCTGGGAAGTTTTCTGATATTATTTCTTCGAATAGGTTTTCTAATCCATGTTCATCTTTCTGTTGTTCTGGCACCCCTATTATTCGTATGTTGTTTCGTTTCATGTTGTCCCAAAGCTCCCTTAGGCTCTCCTCCTGTCTTTTAATTTTTTTCTCCATTTGCCGTACAGTTTGAGTGTGTTTTGCTTCCTTGTCTTCTAATTCACTAATTCGGTCCTCCGCTTCTCCCAGTCTACTGTTGATACTTTCAATGGAGTTTTTTATTGAAGCTATGTCGCTCTTCATTTCTTCTTGGGACTTACTTAAGTTGTTGATTTTTTCATCTGTTTCTTCTAGCTTCTTGCATAAGTAGTTGAGTTTTTCATCTGTTTCTTCTTGCTTCTTGAACATCTGGTGCATGTACTCTAGGAACCTTATTCTGAATTCTTTTTCCGTCATGTTGCATATCTCTGTCTCACTTAGCTGCTTTTCTGGCGAGTCCTCCTTTTCTTTCCTTTGGGGGTTTCTTTGCCTACCCATGTTTGATCTCGCTGACATATGTAGATTTTGAGATGTTCAGTGGCTGGACCCTGGGTGGCAGTGGCTGCTCCCTGGGTGGCAGTGGCTCTTCGGGCTGTGGTTGCTCCTTGGGCGGTTGTGGTAGCAGCGGCTCCTCTGTTGATAGCAGAGCCTCTGGTGGGTGCTGTTCACAGCTGTGGTGGCTCTTCTGGCTGGTGGAGGGAGGCTTCACACACAGCAACTGTTCCCCAGGCAGAGCGTATGGTGATCAGGAGGCCGCTGTTGCTTGAATCTGCTGCGTTGATTTAAAGGCACAAAATACAACACAACAAGGCACAACGTACCAGGCACTAAACACTATTGTATTTACGATATTACTAACCCCAAATAAAGGTGGCCACCCGAGCTAAGAGAGTTGAGAGATAAGGGGGAAAGAAGAGAAAAAGTAGAAGAGAAAAAAGAAAGAAAGAAAAAAAGGAGTGCAAAAATGAAATTGGAAAAAGGGAGGGGAAAAAGAGGAGGAAAAAAGAAAAGAAAAAAAAGTAAGAGAGATAAGAGAATGAAGTATAAAAGGGGAAGAGACTATTTATATGAGGAGAAAACTCCTATAGGTCCGCCACTAATACCAACAAATTACAGCAACAGATTCCTGGAGATGAATACAAACTACAAACAACCAATAATATCAAGCGACGCAAGGGGAAACAGAAACACAGAAATAACCAGGGGAGGGGGGGGAGAGGGAGGGGCAGGAAAATAAAAAGAATAAGCAGTCTAACCTCACAAACAATCCTAAAAAAAAAACCCAATATACTCGTCAATCAAGCAAACAACAATAAGACAATAGAGAGAGAAAAGAAGAAGAAGAAGAGAAAAAAAATTGGATAGTGAAGGAAGATAAGGGAAAGGTGCATAAGGATTTAGAACAGGGGATTGGACGTAGGATATATAAGCAGGGTTAAATTTTGACAGGGGGTAAAAAGAATAGGGAAAATCAAAAGCTGGAGTAGGGTAAGAGAAACAGGACAGCAAAAAGGAAAAAGTGGGGAAGATTGTTTAGCACAGAGGCAAATTGAGGTAGAGAAAAATGTTGCTAAAGGAACGATGAAAATAGAATGGAGAACATTAGTCCCAAAATAAAATAAAGACAAAATAAAATGACACTTAAAAGAATGGTAAAATGGTAGCGGTAAAAATACTAGTTAAAAATAAAAATGTAGTAGCTGAAAGGGCAAAATCAGGTGATGGAGAAAAAGAAAAAAGAAAAACAGAAAAAAAAATGTTTTCTTAGTTAAAAAGAGAAAAAGTAATTTAAAAAAATAAAAATAAAAATGTGCAGTAATGCAGGTGCTTCAGATCTTCTACTCTTCTTATTGGCCCGCCCGGAATTCAGGAGAATGTTGAATTTCCCTCTGATACACTGCTCCTCCGTGTTGTAAGCCACAGTCCTGATTTATTGCGGGCCGTAAAATCCCCTTATTGCCTTATCTGTATTTACAGAAGAGTCAGTTCGTGGCTCTGCCTCTGGGTGGCAGTGTTTCTGGATTGACCTCCGAGGCTATAAGTTCTCTCCGACCAGGAGCTCTGTATTGTACCTGAACCAGCTCCGCCCAGAGCTGGTTCTTCAGGCGCCACTCCCAGCTCTGTTTCCCCGGCTCCCCAAAAACAGTCTTCCCCTACAAGCTCTGCTAGTGACCCCAACTGGGCAATCACATCCACTGGGGTCAACAATCAAACTCACAGAAGTAAGAGGAAGTGTGCAAACAAGAGCCTGGGAAGCTGTTCGAACTCGCAGGGTTCCACCCTCCAGAACTGCGCGGAAAGTCAACAAATGCGTTTATTAATTTCCTCAGCTGAATCACATGTTGCTGGAAATTAAGTAACTTTTGTTCACAGTCAGTGAAAAGTTTCTGACAAATTGATATGCAGCGCCTTAAGGATGATCCTGATGCTGCATGAATTATTCACACAAGCCTCTCTTTGATCTGCTCTGGATGATTTGTCTATTTCTCCTGCTTTCCTTTCCCTCTGAATTTGGGTTCTCCTAAAAGCAGAGCCTGAGACAAGGGTGTGGGTGCATAGAGCATATTCAGAAAGTGATCTCTGGAAACAAGTGACCCTCTGGGACATTAACTTCACCCCTCTGGGCATTGACTGTACCCCACACCCAAATTTCCAGGCATAAATACTCCCTTATTGTTTTGAGTAAAGAGAAAGAATAGTGATGAAGACAGAGAGGTGGCTTCTGGGAAGCACTATGCTGGTCTTGCTTCTCATTTAATTTGCTAGGCCAAATGCATAAAGTTGAAACTTAACATGAGCTCATGACATTTATTCTCCCAGTCAGTTTGTACTTCTGCCTTTTTACCAGAAGTGGGATTGATGCTGTCCGTCTAACCCCACTGGATCTTTTCTGCATTCTCCTATCCACTCCAAACCTCCATTAGCCCATAGTAAATTAATAATTTGACAATGTCCTGGAGATGTCAGACCCTAGTGAATCTGGTTGACATGTGTTCACTTAGCAGAGCCTGTTCACTTCTCATCACATTTCTGCAATCTGATTCCTGGCTATGATCACTTTCCCTGAGTGTTGCCGCACCAGGAGGCTCTGCCTGTGTCAGAGAGGTGTCAGGTGCTATTGGGAATTTTAAAAATCCGTGCAGTTGTGGCTGAGTTCCAGGAGTATAGCTGCAGGCTCAGGAGTAGTCCTACATGAGGGATGGTCTACCAAAGTCAGCAACTCAAACTCTGGGACAGCCGAGAGAGTGGAAAACACATGTGAACTGAACTGGAACCTTTAGGAAAGGCCCAGGAGGGAGCCTGGTCTGAGCAGCAAGTTTGAGGTGGAGGAGCAATATTGAAAAGGGCTCCTGGGACACTTTCTTTTTGGAGCCCAGGCCTCCCAAGCATCTTAAAATGTGTGCTCTTCACCTAACTGGTTTGGCTCAGTGGATAGAGTGTCAGCCTGCGGACCGAAGGGTCCCAGGTTCGATTTCCATCAAGGGCACATGCCCCAGTTGCAGGCTCCATCCCCAGTAGGGGGTGTGCAGGAGGCAGCCGATCAATGATTCTCTCATCATTGATGTTTCTCTCTCTCTCTCTCCCTCTCCCTTCTTTTCTGAAGCCAATAAAAATATATTAAAAACAAAACAAAACAAAACAAACAAACAAACAAACAAACAAACCCTGCCAGTTAAAAAAAAGGTGTGTGCTGTTCCTCTTTAGTCACCAAATTGTCTGGTCCAAGCCATTGTGTCACCTGTGCTGGGACTTGTGGGTGCCTGTTGGGTGACGCTGACCAGCTCCTGGAGGACCTGCACACAGTGGAGCCATGCCCCCTCTGTTTATCACTGGGGAATAGCCATACCCGTTTGCTTTCCCAGGAGCTAGGGTAGGGTGGAGGGAGGGGTCTATGGTGTCTGGAAGGAGCAGTAAAGCTTCTTTTAATTTACTCATTCTTTGTGAGTCTATGTTGTCTATAAACTCGCACTTGTTAGCCAGGAAACAGTTTATTTCCAGCTCCAGAGGCCTTGAGTGATGTACCACAAGGATCTATAGCCACTATTGGATTGCATCGTTCTTGGGTCTCAGACTGTTCAAATGCTGTCCCTCTGGTGAAAACCATGTGTGATTCTCTTAGATTCTTTGAGTCTTGGTTTCATCCTTTATATGGTGGTTAATTATACCTGTCTCAAAGCATCATCGGGAGATTAAATAAAACAATGATGCAAAGAGCCTGGCGTGGAGTTCCAGAAATGTCAGTCCTCCTCTAATATAGCCTAATATGTCAGCTGTGATACCTGATGCTAAAGCCTTAAAAATACAATTTAAATTTAATGAAAAAATACGATACTTATACATTATAAAAAAAACACTCTGAAAAAAATCTTTAGATTGAAAATAAAAGAATTTTAAAGGTGGAAGTATAGTTTTATTTCCTAAATGCAATTGTTTCCAGTGACTATTTTATTCACTTTAGATGGAAAAAAAAGGTCATATAGAAGAGATAGCCTTTGTATAAAGGCATCTAATGAAATGCAGATAAGTAAACACATAATTTGTTACAGACTATGTGCCCAATGTATTTTGTCACATAAAATATTTACTCTGATAGACTGAAGCTGTTACTCTTAACTGGGTCTGAGTTGTTATTGAGACTGAGTGTTTTTAATCTAGTAAACGGTAACGACTTCATCACTTCTGACTGTGTGTGTCTGCTTTCAGCCCGGAATGAGATTTTATTGCCTTCCAGTTTCTGTAAGAGTGCTTGATAGACTATTTCTCTAAGATCCTGTGTTTGAAAAACAACAACACATTGAATACTTGTTAATTTATATTTATATTCAAAACTTTAAATTTGTTCTAACCATAAGAATTTTCTCTTATATATTCAGTTTTGTGTGAAAGCCAAGAACTTGAGCAGCACAAAAGTATGTCAGCTCAAAGTTTCTCTTCAAAATGTTTTAATGTTTTGGTTTCTGCCCTCCCCATTGCTTACTTCATTTGTATTAGAAAAAAGGTGTTGTTTTGATTATGTTCTAAGTAGGTATATTTTGAGGGGGAAAAAACAACCCAAACACTCGCTTTAAGTGATCATTGTTAGGGTTTATTTCAGCTTCAAGTTTACTTAGTGTTTTTAAGTTTACTTCTAGAGATGCAAGTTATATTTTAGTTTAACTTGAGTTTCCTTCATTACTAAGTCTAGTCTCTGTGTGGCTTCAGAGGCTTGGGGCTTCAGATTTGTGCCCTCTTATATTAGGGGCATGAGTGAGAAGCTGCTGATGTTATCTAAAGCTCAAGATTCTGAATTGTTTTGGGGCTGCAGGTGTCTCAGACACTGTAGCCTAGTGTCACAGCAGAGACTGGGTTCCCTCAACCTGGGCATGCGTGGCACTGAGTCAGCATTTCTCCCAGGCTCCCAAGCGATGTGGAGGGTGCTGGTCTGAGGATCACACTGACTAGAAAGAGTTCAGTACACACATTTTAAAACTTAACTGTTTGGGTTTAAATGCCTATTCTACCATTTATTAGCTCTGTGACCTTAAGTAGGGCATTTAGCTGCTCTGTGCCTCCATTTGGCATCTGTCAAAATGGGAGTGATTAATATGACATTTAGTGTTAAGGGTTCATTTAAAGAATAACTGATAAAATACATGTAAAGTATTGAATGTCTAATAGCAAAGTGATAACTACTAATAAATATTAATATTTATTTTATCTGGTGAAAATAGTTTCTAGAAAATTGGGGGAAGAAGAGGAGAGGAAGGAGTCCTAAGATTTATTTTTGCTTGAGTAACATTTCAGTACAACGTGATGACTAACCATCCCGGTTTCCCCAGGACTGATCTGGTTTCAGCACTGAAAATCCTGTACCTTGGGAAACCCCTGGCTTCTGAGCCAACCAGAACATAAGGTTACTCTTATGTTCTATACTAGAGGCCAGGTGCACAAAAATTTGTGCACTCGGGGGGGGGGGGGTCCCTCAGCCCAGCCTATGCCTTCTTGCAGTCTGGGACCCCTCAGAGGATGTCCACCTGCTGGCTTAGGCCTGCTCCCTGAGGGATCGGGCCCAAGCTTGCAGTCAGACATCCCTCTGGCAGCCGGGAGCCTCGGGGGATGTCCACTTACCAGCAGGGAGCAGACCTAAGCTGCAGTCAGACATCCTTAGTGCTGCTGAGGAGGCAGGAGAGGCTCCTGCCACCACTGCTGTGCTGGCAGCCATCAGCCTGGCTTGTGGCTGAGCAGAGCTCCCAGATGTGGGAGTGCACTGACTACCAGAGGGAAGCTCCTGCATGGAGTGTCTGCCCCCTGGTGGTCAGTGTGTGTCATAGTGACCAGTCATTCCCAGTCTTTCTGCTGTTAGGGTCAATTTGCATATTACCCTTTTACTATATAGGATAGAGGCCTGGTGCACGGGTGGAGGCTGGCTGGTTTGCCCTGAAGGGTGTCCCGGGTCAGGGTGGGGGTCCTGCTTGGGTGCCTGGCCAGCCTGGGTGAGGGGCTGATGGCTATTTGCAGCTAGTCACACCCCCTTCAGGGAGGGGGTCCCCACTGGGGTGCCTGGCCAGCCTGGGTGAGGGGCTGAGGGCTGTTTTCAGGCTGGACAAGCCCCGTGGTGACGGAAGCTCCCAGCCTCTCTTTTTTTTCTTTTTCTTTTTTATTCTGGGATTTATTTACTTTCTATAATTGAAACTTTGTAGCCTTGAGAGGAGCTCAGAGCCTGCCAGGGCAGGCGGGAAGCTTGGCTTCCTCCATCACCAGGGGCAACCCAAGCTTTCTGCTTGCTCCAGCTCTGTGGATGCCGGCCGCCATCTTGGTTGGATTAATTTGCATATAGTCGCTCTGATTGGCTGGTGGGCATGGCTTAAGGCATAGTGAAGGTATGTCAATTTGAATGTTTGTCTTTTATTAGTGTAGATGGTTCCTTTTAGTCTTCACAGCAGTCTTTGACATAAATACCATGATCTGAAATCACAGATAGGCATGGCTAGTATGCAGTGAAGCCTCTATTCAAACCTGCTTTGGAGTGACTTCTAATCCTTGCGTGCTCCATCACACCTGCTGTGCATTCAAATGTTCTTGCATCCTTATTTAGCCTTTTAAATTGCATTTCTGAAGCATATTTGGTTTAGAATGAAATAAAGGAATAAAAGATCTTTAACCTCCATAGGTTACTTTTAAAATCAGTGGGATCAGTGGGTAATTAGGAATACACTTGACATGCCAAAATCATGAGGCTGCCCTGGTCCAGGGTGTGAGGAAAGGCATCTCCTTTTCAAGACTTGCTTTTTTATTTCAAAGACTGGCTTTTTGTAGACCAAATTAAATGGACAGTGGGTTAAGATGAGGCAGAATCCTATATAATAAAAGCTAAGTGTCTGGTCATCTGGTCAGCCATTCAACCAATCAAAGGGTAATATGCTAATGATATGTTAAGGCCGCCCAACTGTTTGCCATGATGTGCACTGACCACCAGGGGGTAGATGCTCTGACTGGTAGGTTAGCTTGCTGCTGGGGTCCGACCAATAGTGACTGAGCGAGACAGGCTAGACACGCCCTGGAGTCCTCCCAGGCCCTGGACACGGTCCCTCCCCAGCTGGCCAACCTCTTGCATTCCTCTCTGGCCCCAATCATGCACCAGTGGGGTCCCTTGGCCTGGCCTGCAACCTCTCACAATCCAGGACTCCTCGGGGGATGTCGGAGAGCCAGTTTCAGCCCGATCCCACAGGTCAGGCTGAGGGACCCCACTGGTGCAGATTCATGCACCAGGCCTCTAATATTTAAATAATTATAAGAGAGAGTGTTAGTTTGTGGAAGGGGCTAGGGAAAATCTGACTTTATTATATTTTTCTTCCTGACGCTTTTTTTCTAGTCTTCTGTCCAAACCACCAGACACATGTTCCTTACCTTTCTTCATTTCTCTGCATTTGTAACAAGTTAATTGGAGCAGATACAATTGGGCTTTGTCAAGTGGTGACCTCAAGGGATGCCTAGACATAAGCGAGTCCTCAGATTATGCCATCATCCTGTCTGAGCTTCTGTGACAGCCAAGAACCACGTCAGCTGGAGTCCTCTCCTTAGTCTTCACGAAACAAGCACTGGAACTCCAGAAATATTTCTGCAAATACTTCTCAGAATTTGCTCAGTTTTACTGTTAAGGAAGCTACTGCTCATTGCCAAAGGAATTTTCATAATGGATTCCAAAGCAGAGTTTCCTCAGTGGACAGAGTGGGCCTTGGTGGAGGTCACATTTTTTATGTTCTAACATGGATTTGAATATGACATTTAACATAACAACTTAAAAAATTCAATCCTATCTAATAATAGACAAACATGGTAATTAACCGTACCTCTGACACGCTTCCCATTGGCTAATCAGGGCGATATGCAAATTAACTGCCAACCAAGATGGCGGCCGGCAGCAAGGCAGCTGAAGCGAACAGGAGGCTTGCTTGCTCCAGTGATGGAGGAAGCCAAGGTTCCCCACCTGCCGCTGCCGGCCTCTGAGCTGCACTCTAAGAAACTGTTGCAATTATAGAAGCTAAACAAACCCCAGAAACCTGCTTTCAGCCAGCTGGGCCTCAGAGCTGGAGTTGCAACAGTGTTTCAATTATAGAAGCCAAACAAACCCCGATACCTGCTTTCAGCAGACGAGGCCTCAAGCTGGAGCCGGCCTCAGAGCTAAAGCCAGCTCTCAGCTCCAGTGACAGCCATAGAAGGTAAATAAATCCCAGAATAAAAAAAAAAAGAAAAAAAGTAGAGGTTGGGAGCTTCAGTCACCTGCCACCCTGAAAACGGCCCTCAGCCCCTCACCCAGACTGGCCAGGCACCCCAGTGAGGACCCCGACCCTGAAGGGGGTGTGACCAGCTGCAAACAGCCATCATCCCCTCATCCAGGCTGGCCAGGCACCCCAGTGGGGACCCCCACCCTGAAGGGGGTGTGACCAGTTGCAAACAGCCATCATCCCCTCATCCAGGCTGGCCAGGCACCCCAGTGGGGACCCCCACCATGATCCGGGACACCCTTCAGGGCAAACCAGCCAGCCCACATTTGTGCACCAGGCCTCTATCCTATATAGTAAAAGGGTAATATGCAAACTGACCCTAACAGCAGAAGGACTGGGAATGACTGGTCACTATGACACACACTGACCACCAGGGGGCAGACGCTCAATGCAGGAGCTGCCCTCTGGTAGTCAGTGCACTCCCACATCTGGGAGCTCTGCTCAGCCACAAGCCAGGCTGATGGCTGCCAGCACAGTGGTGGTGGTGGGAGCCTCTCCTGCCTCCTCAGCAGTGCTAAGGATGTCCGACTGCAGCTTAGGCCTGCTCCCCGCTGGCAAGTGGACATCCTCTGAGGGCTGCCGGGCTGCCAGAGGGATGTCTGATTGCCATCTTAGGCCCAATCCCCCGGGGAGCGGGCCTAAGCCAGCAGGTGGTCATCCCCTGAGGGGTCCCAGACTGGGAGAGGGCACAGGCGGGGCTGAGGGACCCCCCCTCCCCACTGAGTGCACAAATTTTTGTGTACTGGGACTCTAGTATATTGATAAATAAAAATATAAATAATAAAAATAAGTTAATGCCAGTTATCTTACAATTTGTAGAATCAACAACATTTCAAAGCAGGGACCCTTATTATACTTACTTATTTATGTGTATTTTAAAACTGTTTTAATGTTGAGTGGTTTTGAAATATATAAATCTGTGTTCAAACACTTGATTTTGTTATTTACAAACATTTTATAGATGATCGGTATTTTAATGAAAAGATCCCTACTTTATCTATTTGATTCTCATTCTACAATTTTAATTGAAGATAAAACCTGTGAGTAAATTACTTTTTCAAATAAACTGCAAAGATCACTAAAATTGTTGAAAAAAATTATTGAAAAGTAGAAAGGTTAACAAAAAAAAGTAGAAAGAAATTTTAGAATTATTTCATATCAGTGGTTCTCCAAGTGTGGTTCTTGCACCAGAAGCATCAGCATTACCTGAGAACTTGTTAAACATGAGAATATTGCACTGTATCCCAGATCTATTGGTTCAGAAACTCTGGGGGAGGGGATCAGCATGCTGTACTTTAATAAGCTTCCCAGGTGATTGCAATATGTGTTCATGTGTGAGAATCCCTAATCTAGAGCATCAAGAAGAGGGAAACTAAAATGATGACTCACACATTAGATAGCCTCTTTTTCTCTTTGCCTTCTACAGAAGTAATGATCATTAGACAGTGTGGTGTAATGAAAAGAATTTGAGTTTTGAAGTGTGAAGATCTAGTTTCAATTTGCAACTTTATATATGCAAATCACTTAAGTACTTTGCATCATGGTTTCTAATATATAAAATGTTTATTATAATTAGCCTCCCCTCAACTCAGTCTCATAGAGCTGTGATCAAATGCAGATATGCATGTGAGGGCAATTTTTAAATTACCCAGTGCTATGCAAATGCTACTTTCATATGATTATTACTGCCAGGGTGATTATGATTCTCCAAACTTTTTCTCCTCACTACCCACACTTTGCCCCATTGAAATTTAATTACCTCTTGTTAAGTTTTATAAAGCAGAGATTTAATAAAAAAGAAATTGGACAATTTAAAATAAGAAAATAAACCAGAGTTCTTGTTATTTCTTTTACATATGAAATGAGAGATACGAATTTTTTATTTGTTTCATGAATCTACAGTGTAAAATGAGTTAATAGCACACTTCAGTGATACTGTGGCAATAATAATGCATTTGGAACATTAAGTATCAAATTTCCCTCACATATTTCAAAAACTATTTTACATTTTTCTGGTTTAACCTCTCGACACCAATGAACTTAAGGCTTGTAACTGAAGGATAAGTGAGCAAAAGAGCAGTTCAAGTGATAATATATCCATTTCCATTCTATTTTCTGGATGGAGACCTTTTATGCTAAGTTCATGTGAGAGTAAATTTTTATGACAAAATTATAACACTCACATAGATGTTACTCAGGCAGGCTGAGATCTGTCTTAGTATAATGGGTTTTGTGACAATGAAATGCAAGAGACTCTCCCAAAAGCTTTGCCTAAGGAATTTCTGACAGTAGCCTATATGCTGCTGAGATTGTCAAGATGCTATTATGAATCATTTCTACTCATTACAGAAAAATGACCTGGTATTTTAATCATGAAATACAATTGTGTTGAAAAGGAGTAAGAATTGTAAAGGCATAATCTTTGAAATATTGCCATGTATTCATATTAGCTGCACTATTTAGTAAGTGCTGTTGCTTTTAATGTGGCTTTATGTAATAAAACCTTCAAATTTGGAAGGTTGCATATATTTGTTACTCCTAATTTGAGTTCCACTCATAATTTTCTGTCACTAGTTGAATGAAAAGGAGGTGTCTTCTACAACCAGAGGTAATCTGAACTTCATATAATTCTCCATAAATTCTTTCTTCATTAAATGGTAGAATACTACTTCTCCTATTTCAATGGGTTAACTTTTTTAGTGAAAATAGGTAAAGTTGCCTTAAAATATTGTAACATATGCATCTACAATATCATAGTATCTATAAGAACCATATAGTTTCTTCTCCCACTTTATTGAGATACAATTGACATAGACATTGTATAATTTAAGGTGTTTAACCTGATGATTTGATACATGTATATGCTGTGAAATGATTATCACAACAAGATTATTTAAAACCTTCATCACCTCACATAATTATGTTTTCTTATATGCATGGAGAACATTTAAGGTTTACTCTGAACTTTCAAATATATATGATACCCAATGTCCATCCATTTGAAATGACCAAAGTAATTTAAACATTTTTGTGAGAACAAGTTGCTAGGGGAGAACCTTAGAACAGAGAAAAGTTGTATATTCTCAGTGACATGTTGTAAGTTTTTCTGGGAATTAACTTGTTTATTTTTATATCTAAAGAAAATCATACATAGATGTTTATCTTAGATGAGAAACAGACTCTTGTTTACTTAGCCAATGAGCACTTCTGTGGTGTATCCAATGTATAGGATGCAGAGAAGGTACTTCTGATAAGACATTTTAAAATCAATTTGGAGTCATAATACCCATTGGATACTCAAATTTATTTACATTAGTAAAAATAATCAGTAAGATCTTTTCTTTTCTTTTTTTACTTTTTTATTGAATTTATTGGGGTGAAATCCTATATAATAAAAGAGAATTTATTAATTAACTGTAACTTCACTGCCCTTCCCATTGGCTAATCAGGGCGATATGCAAATTAACTGCCAACCAAGATGGCAGCCGGCAGCAAGGCAGCTGAAGCGAACAGGAGGCTTGCTTGCTCCAGTGACCGAGGAAGCCAAGGTTCCCCGCCTGCCACTGCCGGCCTCTGAGCTGCTCTCTAAGAAACATTGTTGCAAATATAGAAGCTAAACAATGCCCAGAAACCTGCTTTCAGCCATCAGAGCTGGAGTGAGCAGGACTGAAACAATGTTGCAATTACAGAACCCAAACAAACCCTGGATTCCTGCTTTCAGCAGCCAAGGCCTCAAGCTGGAGCCGGCCTCAGAGCTAAAGCCGGCTCTCAGCTCCAGTGACAGCCATAGAAGGTAAATAAATTCCAGAATAAAAAAAAAAGAAAAAAGGAGAGGTTGGGAGCTTCAGTCACCTGCCACCCTGAAAACGGCCCTCAGCCCCTCACCCAGACTGGCCAGGCACCCCAGTGGGGACCCCCAACCTGAAGGGGGTGTGACCAGCTGCAAACAGCCATCATCCCCTCATCCAGGCTGGCCAGGCACCCAAGCGGGACCCTCATCCTGATCCGGGACACACTTCAGGGCAAACCAGCCGGCCCCCACTCCTGCACCAGGCCTCTATCCTATATAGTAAAAGGGTAATATGCCTCCCAGCACCGGGATCAGTGGAGCTGCGAGGCCTCCCGAATCTGGGATCAGCGGAGCCTCGAGGCCTCCTGGCCCCTGGAGCAGCGTGACAGGGGGCAGTACCCAAACCCCCTGATTGTCCTGCAGCTCTGTGTGTGACAGGGGGCGGGGCCACAACCTCCCTATCCGCCCTGCTCTGTTCCTGACAGGGGAAGGCGCCCCAACCCCCTGATCGGCCCTGTTCTGTGCCTGATAGGGAGGAGCTCCCTAACCCCCTGATTGGCCCTGCTCTGTGTGTGGCAGGGTGCGGCACCCCAACCCTCCTTTGGGCCCTTCTCTGTGTGTGACGGGGTAGAGCCGCAACCTCCCCATCAGCCCTGCCCTGAGTGTGACAGCAGCGGCGCCCCAACCTCCTGATCGGCCCTGCTCTGTGGGTGACAGGGGTCAGTGCCCCAACTCCCCTATCGGCCCTGCTCTGTGGGTGACAGGGGTCAGTGCCCCAACTCCCCTATTGGCTCTACTCTGTGTGTGACAGGGGGGAGCTCCCCAACCCCCTGATTAGCCCTGCTCTGTGCATGACAGGGTACGGAGCCCCAACCCCCCTAATGGGCCCTGCTCTGTGCATGACAGGGGGCAGCGCCCCAACCTCCTGATCGGCCCTGCTCTGTGTGTGACGGGGTGGCGCCGCAACCTCCCCAATCGGCCCTGCTCTGTGTGTGACAGGGGGTGGCGCCGCAACCTCCCCAATCGGCCCTGTTCTGAGCCCGACCAGGGGCTGCACTTAGGGATTGGGCCTGCCCTCAGCCACCCAGGAGCGGGCCTAAGCCAGCAGGTCGTTATCTCCCGAGGGGTCCCAGACTGTGAGAGGGCACAAGTGGGGCTGAGGGACACTCTCCCGCCCTGTCAGTGCACAAATTTTTGTGCACTGGGCCTCTAGTCTATATATAAAAGGTTAAACGACTGTCTGACCATCTGACTGGGTGGTAGGCATGACTTGCACTGACCACCAGGGGGCAGACGCTCAACACAGGAGCTGCTGAGCTGTGGTGACTTGATAGTGGTGGTTCTCAGGTGATGTACCCTGGAACCAGAAAGGAGGGAGCCCGATTCTGGGGTCCGTCACCTGAGAACTGCCCTCTCGCAATCTGGGATCACTCAGGGGATGTCGGAGAGCTGGTTTCAGCCTGATCCCCACAGGCCAGGCCGAGGGACTCCCACTTACTCTGCAGATGCCCTTTGATCTGCAGCACTGTGTGTGGCCGGCAGGGGAGGGACCTCGGGAGGTTGGCTTCAGGGCGTGTCCGGCCCATCTCGCCCAGTCTTGCCCTGCCGGCCACCTTCTAATTAATTTTCTTTCCATGTGCACGAATCCATGCACCAGGGCACTAGTTAGTTAATAAAATTACATAATTTTCAGGTGCATAATTCTATAATACATCATCTGTGCATTGTATTGTGTGTTCACAACCCCAAGTCAAGTTTCTTTCTATCACCATTTATCCCCCCCTTTTCCCTCTCTTACCTCCCCCACTCTATATTTTCTTATATAATGGAGATGTGTGTCTCAGCCATTAGACCATTGCCAGAAAAAAAAAAATTCAAAATATAAAACAATGTCCCTTGAGTGAATTTTGTAGTAAGAAAACTAGAAAAGGAATGATTTAGAAGATTTTTTTTGTGTGTGTGAGACATATTATAAGAGATAGCATAACTTGTAATTTGGGTACAAAGTGCTCTTACTGGTAAATGAGGAATGACAAGGGAAGACTCACAACACTGAGTACTAAAACTTCCCCATAAAGTTTTAGTTTTTAATTTTAACATGGATATTTTTCTTTGCCTCTTTATTTTCACAATTTATATGAAGTCAAAAAAGCAAAATACCCTAAATACAATGAAAAAGCTATTTAATTAAGATAAGGAATTTTTTTGTTAGAGTTTTTGATTTTTTACTCAAATGATTTTCCACTGATTGAGAAAATAAATGTAAAACTACATAATTGCTTAATAACATAGGGCATAAACCTTTTGTGTCCTTTGTAAACTGAATAATGGATGAACACAGGATGATATTAAACAATTGGGATTATCTTCTCACCTCCTCCATCCATACACCCAATGGAATTATGTAAATTTTAAGGTTAGGATTTCTTTCAGTTCTTTCTCAGTTGAGTAAGCAAGTGTGAATGAGTGAATAATTCCCAAATGACATGTTCAATGGAACAAATTTACATTTCCGTGTTCTGAGCCAGTTTTGAATGCTAAATATTTAGGTATAAATATTATATTTTTATAAGGAACAGTTTAGTCTCAACCACAGTTTTATTTTTTAATTTTTTGCTTTTGTCATTTTTTCCTCTTCACTTATACAGCAATTTTGTTAGTTCATATTGGTTTCCCCCAGACAATTTTACATGGGAAACTTTTATCTACCTCATAACTATCAGAAACACTATCGCCTTGTAGATTTGATAGTACTTGTATTTTTTATGATCCCTAAAAGATTCATGAGGATTGTCCCAGATTATTTGTTGACTTGATTTCTCAGGATCTTGTAGGTCCTCAAAAATTTTATCCAGAGTGTTCTGAAAAGCAAGTTTATAGGAAATTAAGGAACTTTTTACTTGGCTTCAAATTCTATCAGGTATCTGTGTTCTTGATTTCTGGAATGTAGACAGCCCTGATTTCACATGATGAAGTATTAAAGAATTAAGGTTGGGGAAAAGAAATTTTGTAACACTCTTTTAAACAATACCATTATAAGCAGTATAAATGCAACAATACTCTGATTGGCCTTGGTCAAAATGACTGTCTCTCTCTTTTCAACTTGTACTACATTCCAGGCTTCCTTTCTATCCATTATGGGGCCAGGGCTCACAGCTGACCACACTGTCTTGGCTGTGTCTTTAACTGCCAAGAGGTTTTGGCAGGTACCTCCTCTGGTTAGGACAGGCTAAATTAAACTGTTTTGAACTTAATACATTTTATGTTGATGGAAACTAGCTGTTTAAAGCACTGAGATTTGGGACCCAAGATGGCTGCCGACAGGGCAGCAGGCTACAAGATAATGTATGAGTGAGAGAATGAAAGGAGAGTGTGCGGATGTGCAGGGGGTGTCTGTATTTGTGCGTGAGGGACAGCTATATTCCAAGGGACTGTTGGGGACTGGTGGACTGGGCTACCCTGGCCGAGCAGCCTCTACTGCTGCTGAAATCTGTCCTGGAGTGGCCAGCTCTGCTGCAGAGACTGCGTCATCTTGAAGGGGAGAGTGGATGTGATCTGAAGCCCAGCCTTACCTTCAACCAGGGAGACCTCAGATACCTCTCAGGACCCTACAACCACAACTCCCAGGGACCAGCCGCCTCAGCTGCAAACCCAGGAACACCGGGACTACAGCCTCCTAGACCACGGGCACGTAAAAACTTTGTCCAGGGGGAGACAAAGCAGCACAAATATACAATCAAGCCCTGTGCCTTCTCACAGAGCAGATAGAAGGAACAGCTGAATCGAATAACATCCACCCAGAACTGGTGAATTAAACACAGATGGTGAGGCAATCCATGGATGGAAAGGTCAGATATCACCTAGAGCAGCAGTTCTCAATCTGTGGGTCATGACCTCTTTGAGGGTCGAACGACCCTTTCACAGGGGTCACCTAAGACCATCAGAAACACATATATAATTACATATTGTTTTTGTGATTAATCACTATGCTTTAATTATGTTCAATTTGTAACAATGAAATTGGGGGTCACCACAACATGAGGAACTGTATTAAAGGGTTGCGGCATTAGGAAGGTTGAGAACCACTGACCTAGAGAAAGGAGAGAGAGAGCTACATAACCAGATACCTAGATAGGAGCAATCATGGAGAGACAAACAGCCCACATACGAAAGAAAAGGAGAAATCACCAGAAAAGAAAGTAAATGAAATAGAGGCAAGCAATATGTCAGAGAAAGAATTCCGAGCAATGGTCATAAGGTTGCTGAAAAGGATGGAAGACAAATTCAACATTATGAGTAAGAACCAAGAGGAAATGAAGAAGAACCAAGAAGAAATGAAAAACGACATCGTTGCAATAAAGAACTCCATAAAAAGCATCAACAGTAGACTAGAAAAAGCAGAGGACTGCACCAGTGAGCTAGAAGACAAGGTAGGAAAAAATATGCAAGTAGAGCAGCATCTAGAAAAAAACTTTAAACAACAGGAGGAGAGCCTAAGGGAACTTAGGGACAACATGAAATGAAACAACATCTGCCAGGAGGAGAGGAAACTGAGCAAGGAATAGAAAACCTGTTTGAAGAAATAATGACAGAAAACTTCCCTGATATTGGGAAGAAGAAAAAACTCACACAAGTTCAAGAAGCTCACAGAATCCCAAACAAGATGAACCCCAAAAGACCCACACCAAGACACATTATAATAAAATTGGCAAACACCAACAACAAAGTAAGAATCTTAAAGGCTGCCAGAGAGAGAGAGAGAAAGTTACCTACAAAGGACCCCCCATCAGACTAGCGACTGATTTCTCAACAGAAACACATCAGGCCAGAAGGGAATGGAATGAAATATACAAAGTCATGCAAAGGAAGGGTCTGAATCCAAGAATACTGTACCCAACAAGGCTATCAATAAAAATTGAGGGTGAAATCAGGAGCTTCACAGATAAAAAAGGACTAAGGAAGTTTATTACCACCAAACCAGCATGTAAGAAATGCTAAAGGGTCTGCTATAAAAAGAAGAAATAGAAAGGGAAGAAGGAACACAGGCATAAAGAATAAAAATGGCCACAAACAAGTACCTATCAATAATAACTTTAAAAGTAAATGGATTAAATGCCCCAATCAAAAGACATAGGGTAGCTGAGTGGATAAGAAAACCTGACCCATATATCTGCTGTACACAGGAAACCCACCTCAGAACAAACAACTCACACAGACTGATGGTGGAGGGATAGAAAAAGGTTTTTCAGGTGAATGGAAATGAAAGAAAAGTTGGGGTAGCAATACTTATATCAGACAAATTAGACCTGAAAGTGAAGGCCATAATAAGAGATAAGGAAGGCCACTTAATAACACTAAAGGGAGCAATTCATCAAGAAGATCTAACTCTGGTAGACATATATGCACCCAATACAGGAGCACCCAAATACATAAAAAATATTCTGGAGGATATCAAGGGAGAGATTGACAACAATACAGTCATAGTAGGGGACTTTAATACCCCACAAACACCAATGGACAAATTCTCTAAACACAAAATCAGCAAAGAAACATCAATCCTAAATGACTCACTAGATCAGATGGACTTAATTGACATCTTCAGAACATTTCACTCCAAAGCTACAGAATATACATTCTTCTCAAGTGCACATGGTTCATTTTCAAAGATAGACCACATATTGGGACACAGGCAAAGTCTCTTCAAATTCAAGAAGATAGAAATCATATCAAGCATCTTCTCAGATCACAATGGCATAAAATTAGAAATCAACTACAATAAAAACAATAAAAAATCAAACACCTGGAGGCTAAGTAGCATGCTATAAAACAATGATTGGGTTACCAAAGAGATCAAAGAAGAAATAAAAAACAGCATGGCAAGAAATGACAATGAAAACACAACAATCTAAAATCTATGGGACACAGTGAAAGCAGTCTTGAGAGGGAAGTTCATAACTCTACAAGCCTATCTCAAAAAACAGGAAAAATGGTAATAAATTATCTATCCCTACAACTCAAAGAGTTAGAAAGAGAGCAACAAGAAAAGCCCAGCATAAGCAGAAGGAAGGAAATAATAAAGATCAGAGAGGAGATAAACAACATAGAGACCAAAAAAACAATAAAAAAGATCAACAAAACCAAGAGCTGGTTCTTTGAAAGGATAAAAAAGATTGATGAACCTCTAGCCAGGCTCACCAAGAAGCAAAGAGAGGACCCAAATAAACAAAATCAGAAATGATAGAGGTGAAGTAACAACCAATACCATAGAAATACAAAGGACTATGAAAAAATACTATGAACAACTCTATTCCAACAAAATGGACAAACTAAATGAAATGGACATATTCTTAGAAAAATACAAGCTCACAAAACTCAATCAGGAAGAATTAAAAAACCTGAATAGGCCAATAACTACTGAATTAATTGAAGCAGTGATAAAAAATCTTCCAGCAAACAAAAGCCTTGGTCCAGACAGCTTTACAGGAGAGTTCTACTAAGCATTCAAAGAACAAAAACCTATCCTCCTCAGACTATTCCAAAAAAATTAAAGAGGAAGGCACACTTACAAGTTCTTTCTATGAAGCCAGCATTATCCTAATCCCAAAACCAGAAAAGACACCACAAAAGAAGAGAACTACAGGCCAATATCCTTGATGAGCATAGATGCTAAAATCCTCAACAAAATTCTAGCAAATAGGATTCAGCATTACATTAGAAAGATCATACACCATGACCAAGTGGGATTTATTCCGGGGATGCAAGGCTGGTACAATATCCACAAATCAATAAATGTGATACATCACATAAACAAACTGAGAGACAAAAATCACATAATCATATCAATTGATGCAGAAAAAGCATTTGAAAAAATCCAACACCCTTTCTTTATAAAAACTCTCAGCAAAGTGGGAATAGAGGGATCATCCCTCAACATAATAAAAGCCTTATATGACAAACCTACAGACAACATCATACTCAATGGGCAAAAACTAAACTCATTTCCCCTAAGACTGGGAACAAGACAGGGATGCCCACTTTTACCACTCCTGTTTGATATAGTACTGGAAGTGCTAGCTATAGCGATCAGATAAGAAGAAGAAATAAAAGGCATCCAAACTGGAAAAGAAGAAGTAAAACTGTCCTTATTTGCAGATGACATGATACTATACAAAGAAAATCCCAAAGACTCCATCAAAAAACTACTAGACCTAATAAATGAATTTGGCAATGTAGCAGGATACAAAATTAACACCCACAAATCTATGGCCTTTTTATACACCAATTATGAACTAACAGAAAGAGAAACGAAAAAGGATGATCTCGTTTACCATTGCACCAAAAAAATTAAGATACCTTAAAATAAACTTAACTAAGGAGGTAAAAGACCTGTACTTGGAAAACTACAGGACATTGAAAAAAGAGATAGAGAAAGACATAAACAAATGGAAGAACATACCATGTTCATGAATTGGTAGAATCAACATCATTAAAATGTCTATACTACCCAGAGCAATCTATAGATTCAATGCAATTCCCATTAAAATACCAATGGCATATTTCAAAGATCTAGAACAAACACTCTAAAAATTCATCTGGAATAAAAAAAGACCCCAAATAGCCACAGCAATCCTCAGAAAGAAGAACAAAGTTGGAGGGATCACATTACCAGATATCAAGCTATATTACCAATCCACGGTTCTCAAAACTACCTGGTACTGGCACAAGAATAGACATATAGACCAATGGAACAGAACAGAGAATCCAGAAATCGACCCAAGCCATTATGCTCAATTAACATTTGACAAAGGAGGCAAGAGCATACAATGGAGTCAAGACAGTCTCTTCAATAAATGGTGCTGGGAAATTTGGTCAGATGCATGCAAAAAAATGAAACTAGATCACCAACTTACACCATACACAAAAACAAACTCAAAATGGCATAAGGACTTGAATGTAAGACGTGAAACCATAAAAATCCTACAAGACTCCATTGGCAGCAAAATAGCTGACATACATCGTAGCAGTATGTTTATAAACACAGCTCCTAGGGCAAGGGAGACTAAGGAGACAATAAACAAATGGGACTACATCAAAATAAAAAGCTTCTACACAGCAAAAGAAACCATCAATAAAACAACAAGAAAGCCCACTGCATGGGAGAACATATTTGCCAATGATATTTCTTACAAGGGTTTAATCTCCAAAATTTACAGAGAACTCATTCAACTTAACAAAAGGAAGATAAATGATCCAATCAAAAACTGGGCAAAGTATCTAAATAGACACTTTTCAAAAGAGGACATACAGAAGCCCAGAGACATGCTCAAAGTCACTAATCATCCGAGAGATGCAAAACAAAACAACAGTGAGATACCATCTCACACCTGTCAGAATGGCTATCATCAACAAATCAACAAACAACAAGTGCTGGAGAGGATGTGGAGAAAAAGGAACCCTCCTGCACTGGGAATGTAGACTGTGCAGCCACTGTGGAAGACAGTATGGAGTTTCCTGAAAAAGTTAAAAATGGGACCACCATTTGACCCAGTAATCCCACTTCTAGGACTATATCCCAAGAAACCAGAAACACCAATCAGAAAGGATATATGCACCCCTATGTTCATATCAGCACAATTTATAATAGCTAAGATTTGGAAACTGCCTAAGTGCCCATCAGCAGATGAGTGGATTAAAAAACCGTGGTACACCTACACAATGGAATACTATGCTGCTATAAAAATGAATCAACTTTTACCACTTGCAGCAGCATGGATGGAACCAGAGACCATTATGCTAAGCGATATAAGCCAGTTGGAGAAAGATAAGTATCACATGATCTCACTCATATGTGGGATATAATGATCAACATAATTTGATGAACAGGAATAGATCCAGAGACAAATGCTAGGGTAGTGGTGGGGGGCGGGAGGAGTTAGAGAGCAACCAAAGGACTTGTATGCATGGATATTAGCATAACCAATGTACACAGACACTGGGGTGGTGGGGGCTCGCTCGGGGTGGGAATGGCTGGGGGCTGGGGTCAATTGGGGAAAAAGGAGACATATGTAAAACTAGACAATAAAAAAAATAAAGCACTGAGATTCATCTCTGTATGAACCCCTTTATTTCCTGCTAGTGTAACCTTTTGTAATTAGCTAGTCCTATATAATAAAAGCATAGTATGCAAATTGTCCTCTCGACAGGGAGTTCTTCCGGGATTTTGACCAGGGGACAGGGCTGTCTGGGGGAAGGGAGGGAGGCCCTGACTGGCAGCAGGCAGCCGGGGGAAGGGAGGGAGGCCCCAGCCAGCCACCACCAGCTGCTAGGGACCCTACCAGTGCACGATTTTCATGCACTGGGCCTCTAGTTATTAATAATAGGAAGAAAGCAAAAGGCAGGCCAGACATTCATGGTCATCTAGACTGCTTTAACAGGAAGCTGCAACTTTGTACTCCCCAGGGAACCACCTGTCCATTCCATTCAGATCCCTGGGGGAAGGGGTCCAACAAAGGGGAGATGGATTTCTGTACAGTAAAGTCAGGGTGACATAGGGAAAATACTTGCCTGTCAGCCTAATCTGGGAACAAATGTAATTGGCTAGAGTGGGTGAAGCCACTGCAAGCACTGAAATTTGGATCCCACATGCAATGATGGAAATACAAAATAACCTAGCCGGTTCTGGGCTGGACTGTGCAAATATGGAGCAGAAACTCTGGGCAATGGCTTTAATCTTAGCCCTTCTGAAGACACACCGGATTTTTTCCTTGGTGGGAGGGAGTTGGAACCTTGGAAACTGGGGCATTTAATTCCATGCAAATAAATATCACTCATTCTCCCATGCAAGTCTTCAAGAATTCCTTTTCTCATGACATTGCAGAAAGCCCACTTCCATCAGCAATAGGTGGGGACACAGAGAACTCCCCACTGATAACACTAGGCCATCCTTTTGCTGTTGTGAATATATAAATTATGTTTACTTGTATTTAAGAATATACATATGTAAGCAAAATATATTTTTGAAAATTGAAGATATTCTTTCTTACTAACAGAATGCATGAGAAACAGTACTTGATTATTAATGCTAGTAGAGTAATATAGAGAATCCTCTCTAATAATAGACAAAGATGGTAATTGACCGTACCTTCGCTATGCCTCCCATTGGCTAATCAGCACGATATGCAAATTAGCTGCCATCTTTGTTGGCAGCTAATTTGCATACTGTAGGCAGGGCGGGACAGCGAGAGCCGCCATCTGGGCCCCGCCCCCAGCCGGGACCCTCGTGTGCTGCCTAAGCCCTGTGCCGCCTAAGCCCCGCCCCCAGCCGGGACCCCCAAGCCCTGCCCCCAGCCGGACCTCGTGTGCCGCCTAATACCTGCGCTGCCTAAGCCCCGCCCCCATCCCGGACCCCCATGTGCCGCCTAAGCCCTGCCCCCATCTGGGACACCATGGCGATTAGAGAGCAGGAAAGTGCTACCCACAGGGAGCACCCAGCAGGGCCTGACCCCGGGTGCCCTGGCGATCCAGCGATTGGTGAGCAGGAAAGTGCGGCCTGTAGGCAGCACCCACCAAGGCCTGCTCCTGGGTTGCCATGGTGATCCCAGAACACGAAAGGGCAGCCTGCAGGCAGCCCCCGTGTGCGCCTGCTCCTGGGTTGCCGAGGCAATCCCAGAGCAGGAAAGGGTGGCCTTCAGGCAGCACCCCACCCTGGCCACAGCTCAAGGGAGAGTATAACACGCAGTGGAGGCCAGGAGCCTGAGAGATCAACAGAGAGGGGTGCCTGCTCCAAGCCTCCACGGTGTGGCTGGGGGCAGGCCCCAGCAGACACACACACACACACACACACACACACACACACACACACACACGGAACGCCTGCTCCGAGCCTCTGCTGCCAGACTGTGGCCATCAGTAGGACATCCACTGAGGGCTCCCGGACTGAGGGGCAGGCTGGGCTGAGGGAACCCCACCCCCCAGTGCACGAATTTCGTGCACCGGGCCTCTAGTATACTTTATAAAAAACAAGATGCAGTTTGGAATGTGTTTTATTTTTGCTCTATTAGTACATAAAATGATGAAAATTTGTGAAAATCTGCTTCTGGAGAACCTGAAGGTTCTTATTTCTTTCCTGTGACCCACTGTATATCACCTTTGAAAATAGTAAAAATAATACTTTTTGCTGGGTTCAAACTTTACTTGGAGCAAAGAAAGGTAGTTAAAAGCTTTTGTTTGAAGTTATTTGATCAGTTCCCACTGAGAGGAAGTAAAAGCAAAAAGAAATAACATAGGACTTAAATGAGCAAGAATCAGGTGATGTGAAAGCTTTATTTAGGGATAATTGAAGATTGACATTCTGGTGAAAAGAACAAAGGAGAATTAATGGCTTATTCCAAACTGAGGGTGATTCTTTAGGAAGTATGTTGGAGGATATACTTGGCAATAAATTTGACAGCTAGCATGGTCTCTTTGCAGGTTGACTTTATCTGAGATTCTGGAAGGAGAAAACCAAATTTGCCTTTATCTCGAAGCTCAAAGGCAAATGTATGCTTGATGCCCAGGTTGTAGGCCCAGTCTAAAGATGAACCTGATGTTGGGTCTGTAAAACATAAGTAGTAAATATTTAATTAAAGACAATTACTAATGTTTGTCTTGAAATGGAAATTCACTGGTGTAAATTAGCAATAAAAATAATTATGTGTACAGTTACGAGTAATTGCAGTAATGAATGGGAGTAGTGGTCTGTGTAATACAGAGAGTAGAGTAAAATATAATCATAGCTTTGATACACACATTTTAAAAAATGCTGTGTTTTCAAAATTACATTTTACATGGCTCAGCACTCGAAATTGAGTTTGTTTCCTGGCACACAGTCACAGAGGGAGGCATTCTGAACCAGGGCAAGCAGCTGAGGAAATCACTGAAGGAGGGGTCACTGGTTGCTGAAATCCCACCAAGGGAAACTACACATATAAACTAGGCAAAGTCACATTCTTTCTAACATTAAGGTCTCTTTATATCCATGTTACTAGGGTAAACTCTTTTTATAGGAAAAAGACCAAGAAAGTGAAAATCAGTTATCTTAAGGTTGTATTTAACCCCCTAATTTAACTTTTCCATGTCAACTTTTAGGAAATTTTACTAAAAATGTTATTATTTAGTAAAAAGATTGAAAATATAGACACATCTAGAAGTTATATACACATAAGGTGTATATAAGTGCATATAAATACTAATATGCATTTATATAATAGAAAAAGTATTTTTTTACACATAAAATAATTTATATTCCAGGACAAGTATTGACATTAACATTTTAGGTTTGAAAGATAAGAATTCAAAGCTGTGATGAGAAAAGAGAGAATACCTATTTCAGTGGAAAGAGATAAATTATTCATCAAATATTTATTGAATCTTTAATATGTATAATACACTTTACTTGGCATTGTGGAGGATGGGAAGTGCAGAGTACAAAGATGAAGACGCCATTGGTGTCTTTAGGAACTTAGAATTTAGGTGAGAGAAGTCAAAGATGCAAATTAATAGAGACCAGACAGAATATATAAGTACCATAGGAAAGGTACAATATTTTATGAAATTTTTAAGGAAAAAAAGATTATATGACTGGTGAGGAAGATGGCATTTCATGCTCAATGTCTGCTCCTTCATGATGGAGGTGGTACTGGAGGTGAGCCTTGAAGAAAGGTGTACTATTTTCAGTTAGAGATGGAAGAAAGGCATTCTGGTCAGGGAACCACAAGGATAGAAAAGCATGGAGGTGTTTTTAGGGACCAGTGACATCCAGTTGTACTGGAACAAATGGACCTGTGAGAATTTGTAGGCAAAACTCAGAAAACCTGATAAATCAGGACAAAGTGACTTGTTTGGGAGGCAATAACAGCCATTTTGGTGCTGTACTTAGGATGGTTAATTTGGACTGAAAAGGGTAGAGACTAGGTAGGAAGTAGCGCAATAAAAGCCTGAGCTAGTATAGACTCGCCACACTGGGAACAGAATTGAAGGCTCCATGTAAGAAGTACTGGAATGGAAAAGTCACAGAATTTGATAAAAATTAGTGCTATTTCAATCTGGGTGGCTGAAAAAAATTCACATAATTAACACAAAAATAAACTGAGGGTAGTGATGGGGAAAAGAAAGAATAAAGGAAGGAAGACACAAGGATATGTTTAGATCAATCAGGACCTGGAAAAATGAATTTTAAAATTTTGGCAGAAGCATCATAGGTGAAATTGGTTTGTATAAAATCATTATATCTTTTTGGTGGATTAATTCTTTTATTATTATTAATGTCTAGAAAAATTCTTTGCTTTGAAATTTACTTTATCTGCTATTTAATATGGCCACTCCTTTTTTGATTAATGTTTTCACAATATATATTTTTCAGTTTCAACCTGTCTATGTTATACCCACCATATGTCAATCTATAGTTCCGCCAAAAAAAGTCTTCAATGAGTTCTACAAGATAATTTTTTTGTTGACAATATTTTCTTAATTTATTGACATTAAAACAATTTTCTTCTTTCAAAGCACATTAGGTGCAAGGAACTTACTGTAATATGATCAAAATAAGTAAAAATAAAACTGAATTAAGCTGGCAATTTGGTTATAGACCAAAGGAACCCACAAAAGTGATGCCGGTAAATTAATGTATTTTTTAAAAATGTTATTGACATGCATTAAATATAATAACCAGCACTTTTATATCAACACTAAGTGAAACAAGAGCTGAAGCTAGAGATATATGGTCATAAGTTGAAATATTTTCTCTGCCCTTCTGTTTGTTAATATAATCTCAGCTTGAATTTCTCTTAGTAGATAGTCATTGGTTGTTGTGAGCTACAAATTTGAGGTTTTGATTTTCTTCTTTTCCAAATGTATTATGGGGAATAGCAGTAGGTTGAGAAACAGGAATACATCTAGCAATTTTGGTGCTTTGAAAGGCAATAAAAAAGGCACTTTGAAATTAACTTTTTAATTCATGATGTAACTCACAAATGGATGATATTAATAATGATATAAGTGATCTGGATTCTATTAATTCTTGCTAACCAGGTACTATTTCTAAGATGGTAAAGGATTGGATATGCTGTCAATATGTATATGTAACTATTTCACAATCTTTTAACATCAATTTTATGATCTAAATATTGCTGCTTGTGGCAGAGAACTTGGTATACCATTTGACTGTGGTCTGAAATGCTGATTTTTGTTCCTGTTTTGCTCTAAATAATAAAATCTTTCTGTATGTAAATTTTACAGACTATAAATCAGGGACTAGCCTAAATAAGATCAGTGGTTGTCAAACCTAGTTTCATCTTAGACTCTCTTTGGGTGCTTCAAAAAGATGCAAGTGCCTGGACCCAGCACAAACTAATGAGATCAGATTGCCTGTATATTTTAAAAGTTCCTCAGATGACTCTAATGGGAAGTGAGGCTTAAGAACCATGAATCACATCAATGGTTTTCAACTGGTGTGCCACAAGAATTTTTAAAATATGCAATACCTGACTATATATATGGGGTACTGAGCTCTTTCCTCTTAGATTGTCAAATAAAAAAATCACAACAGCCAGCACAACAACAATAGCCATCCCGTGTGAATGAATCAAAACTATATCTTTTTTTTTTGTCAAGAAATATATTTTCTGTTGTGCCGCAGAATTTTAATAATTAGTTTTATGTGTGCCATGAGATTAAAAAGGTTGAAAACCAATGAATTAGATCATCTTTTATGGTTTAAATTTTTTTTGGCTTTAAGTTATTTATTTGCTTCTTAGGTTCAAATTGCAAACATTTATTTTTTTCTGGAGGTCAGAGATCTCCCCACAATTTGGGTTTTTTAAATGCTCCCTCAGACCTTTTCTTCTATCTCTATCAATTCAAAGAGAGAAAAATACTGGTGAGTGCTGGATGCTTTGTTCAAATCCCGGGACTTGTTAAGTAACAATCAGGTTATCAGATTGAGTAAGTTTTAATTGTGGGTGCCTTTATTTTCTATTCTTATCAAATCAACCATTTTGTACCCCTTACTTCTCATGAATGTTTAACATTCAATCAGGTGCTTTATTAAAGCTGTCACTCCTAAGAGTTTTGAACATCTATCAAGCTGCTGCAGCCCTGCATGAAAGAGGCAATGCTTTTTGAATCTGAATCTCTTAAAAAAATCTTTTAATATCATGTAATACAAATTTTAAAATACTGCTATACAGATGTACACAATAGTAATTCCTCTTCACTCTATCCTCTCCTTTAGAAAGTGACACACGATGGCATGGAGCCATGGTATCTTTGGCTATCTGCCAGTTAGAATGTAACTCCTTGAGAGTAGTCTTTGTGTCTTAACTCTTCTCACCTATCTCTCAAAGCTCCAAAATGCTGGGCAATTATTAGATAGGTGCTCCATAAATTAAATGATTGTGATGCAATGCCATGCATAGCTCTACTCTGCTCATAATTTGCATATATAGATGTGGAAAGTGTGAGAGTAATAATCCTTTGATTTTCTAGTTGCCAGTTGAAAAATGTGTTCCTGTTTAGAACTCTTTGTTCTTTGATGTTAAGAATACCTGTGAGTTTTTTCTGTTTATGGTTGTAAGAATTGCTCTTACATCATATCTGGTGGCTTATCTGGCCCTGCTATTTTTCAGTATCCACAAAGTATGCTGCCATTTTAAACTGGTGTTCTAGTCTGTTCTCTTGGTCTTTGCTTTGCTTTTTGTCCATTCACGTAGCTGGGTATATCATTTGTTTTGAAATCCTGTTGTCCTCCACTTGTATGTATAATGAATTCCTGGCATGTTGCAGCATGATCTGTTTGGATGCTGGTGATTGGCTGTGTCGTTTTACATTTTCTTCAATGTACAATGACTGGCTGATAGGTGATTGCTGCTGAATGTTTTGTAGGAATGGGACTTGTCAATTTTTTTTTATTTTTTTTAGTCATTAATCCAATTCCATAAAAAAAAGGAGCCTCCAATAAGTTGGCTCTAGAAGTTGTATGTGATGGCTACAGCATTTTCAAATTTCATGGCAATTGTTAGTTCAAAGTTTATACTTTTAGCTTGGGTTAAGGAAGTGGTTTATAAGGTGTGACAGGTAAAGTTATTGCAAGAAATCCATGCATTTAAACAGTATAATGGAAGTAAGCATGTGTTTTTGGTGGTGATGAGTTGTCCATGAAATGCAGTCTTTATGCTAAAAATATTGGCTAGTTTTAGAGAGTGATGCAGGCTATATCAAGTCTAGTCTTGTGGTTTCAATCCATGTTTACTCTTTTTGGGTAAGTCAGGACACCACTTTCATTGAGCAAGTTTGTGACAATTTAAAAAAATATATATTTTATTGATATTTTACAGAGAGGAAGGGAGAGGGATAGAGCATCGATGAGAGAGAAACATCGATCAGCTGCCTCCTGCACACTCCCCACTGGAGATGTGCCCATACCAAGGTACATGCCCTTGGCCGGAATCAAACCTGGGACCTTTTAGTCCGCAGGCCGACGCTCTATCCACTGAGCCAAACCGGTTAGGGCTGTGACAATTATTTCTGATGTTGTCCATGCCCTGCACTGTGCTAAATATTATGTGGTCTAAGAGGAGATTGGATGTATAATTCTTGCTTTTGAGGAATTAAATTTTGTTAAGAAGTTAAGGTTTTGTAAATAATTTCATTAGGAATTTTCCATAAAGTTTGGGCCTAAGAACTGAAGCTTGTAAATGGTTTGGAGAAAAAGCAATTTTTACTAAAGTATTTCCACATTAACACCAATGGGATCTAGCTAGAAGAGCAAACATGATCTCACTTTCTAGGGTCTGAATTAATGGCCTTTGGTGAAAACCAAATGAATGTATTTTCATTGCTTGAAAATAGAAAAGCCTGATTATTTTAGCTGAAAAAAACAAAAAGGAAAAAACTATGCATAGTGGTCAAAATCATGGGCTTTGGTTTTTGTTAAAACCTGGGAATGAATCGCAGTTCAGCTAGTTACAAGTATTGCCCCGTCATAGGGTATTCTGAGGATATTTGGTCATGGACACAAGTACTGTTCTGTAGTTTCTTTTTGTCTTTCGATAATATATTATTTACTGGCTTGTAAGAAATATAAGTCAGTAATATAAAATGCAAATTACTATAAAGTCTAAAAATAGGGCAGAATAAGAAGTACAGAGACACTAAAATAAAACAACAGAACTAGAGCCCTGTGACCTCCTTTCTTAATCCAATATAGATTTCAGTTAAACACATTAGGAAGGGGCTGGTGAGAGAGATAGGAAACTGGTTTTATATGATCAAAGTGGCCGAAACTGTTGGCTTCCCCATTTTCTCATCAGGAGTTCAGGAAAAGACTATGCTTGCCTGGGGAACTAGCCTAAATAAGAAAGATGCCAAAACCGGTTTGGCTCAGTGGATAGAGCGTCGGCCTGCAGACTGAGAGGTCCCAGGTTCGATTCCGGTCAAGGGCATGTACCTGGGTTGCGGGCACATCCCCAGTAGGAGGTGTGCAGGAGGCAGCTGATCGATGTTTCTCTCTCATCGATGTTTCTGACTCTCTATCTCTCTCCCTTCCTCTCTGTAAAAAATCAATAAAATATATATTTTTTAAAAAAAGAAAGAACCCAGTTAAAGTCAAATGATTAAAAAAGAAAGTATTCCCTGCTGGGTGGTTCAGCTGATTGGAGCATTGTCCTGTACACCAAAAGGTTGTGGGTTTAATTCCTGGTCAGGGCACATACCTAGGATGTAGATTTGATCTTCGGTAGAGGCACATACAGGAGGCAACTGATTGATATTTCTTTCTCTCCCTTTTCCCCTCTCTAAAAAAACACAATAAAAACACATCCTCGAGTGAGGATTAAAAAATAAAAAAGAAGTATCAACTCTGTTCTAATTAATTCTTATCATTCCTGAGAGTAAAATGTTATGTAGCTGGGAACAAGTTAAGAAGATGGGAACAAGAAGACGATGGATTAAACTCTAAATTTGTTTTGAATTACTTCTGTTGACCTCATAACCTTGTAAAAAGTTCAGTATAATTTGTTTCTAGAAATATATTATCCTCATTAATCGCAGATTTTATCCCCCAGATTCACATATAATTCAAAATCACCTGTTAAAAGTAAAGGTTAAATTAGCAATTCCAATTGTTCTAATATATATTTACAAATTCTATACTTTTCTTAAATAATCATAAAAAAAGAATTAGGGAAAATGACACAGTAAGTAATAGGAAAACCTTACAAATTGTTGATGCTATTGGGCCATAGATGTAGTGGGTTGCATATCGAGTTGATAAAGCATCAGTGCCGATCTTTGCAACTTTGGCCTGTAGAGAAAGGGAAGTTAGGAAGTTAGGGTACTATGTAAATGCCATTAATTTACTGGGGATTTAAAAAGTCAATTATACTGGTTATTTTTCATTTGAAGATCAAAATTAAATAAATGGTTAAATGAGAAATGTATTTTCAGTAAGATATATTGTCATTGTGAAGACTTCTAAATGTGGAATCGGTTATCTGCAATAATGTCATATCTCATTTTGTGTTTCTACACATTCTTTTCTCTCTCTCCTTTTCTTCCTCCCTCTCTCACTTCCTCTGTCTCTTTATTCCATCATTTCTTATAAAAAATCATATCTTTCTTCTTCCTCTCAGACTTTGTTCTGGCTTTAGTTTTTTTAGCTTTAGTATTTTATTTTATGTTTTTAAATTAAATTTATTGGGGTGACATTGGTTAATAAGATCACATAGGTTTCAAGTGTACATTTCTATGATACATGATCTGTATATTGCATTGTGTGCCCACCACCCAAAGTCAAATCATCTTCCATCACCATATATTTAGCCCCTTAAAACCTTTACTATCCTCTACCCCCTTTCCCTCTGGTAACCACCATACTGTTGTCTGTGTCTATGAGTTTTAGTTTTATAACCCACATAGGAGTGAAGTCATATGGTTCTTAGTTTTTTCTGACTGACTTATTAGATTAGCATAATATTCTCAAGGTCCATCCATCCTGTCACTGGCTTCAGATTTTTGTCTCTTCCAAGCCCGTTTCTCTCTTGTCCCTCCTTTCTTTGTCTTTATAGGTTCCATATTGCCATAGGACTATCTCTGCTTCAGATTTTAGCATGCCAAGGGAAGAAAGGTGGTTTACCTCTCTTTAAAATAGTTCTGTGAGCCCTGGCTAGTTTTGCTCAGTGGACAGAGCATCAGCCTGTGGACTGAAGGGTCCCAGGTTTGATTCAGTTAGGGGAGCTCCATCCTCAGTGGGGGGTGTGCTGGAGGCAGCCAATCGATGATTCTCTCTCATCATTGATGTTTCTATCTCTCTCTCCCTCTCCCTTCCTCTCTGAAATCAATCTCCCTTCTTCTCTGAAATCAATAAAAAATGTATTTTAAAAAGTAGTTCTGTGAAATTAGAGTTTTATTTCCAGAGTAGCATTTCATGACCTTTAACACACATTAGTATTTTGTGCGATGAGAATGATTTATGGAACAAACTTTAGGGAAATATAGTCACTAACATATTTGTACTCTAAGTGAAGATTTTTTTAGTCTATATAGTTAAGAAATATATTTTTCTTAATTTAGTTGCTATGTAAATACTCTTTATTCAAATAGTTTGGTGTGTATGTTTCTATTTTTTTAATCCATAAAGCCATTTTCCTAAAGGCAGATTGAAATTGCATTGGTGTGTCCTTTTATAGGTAGGTTATTAATACTCATGGATTCAGATTTTCACCTATTTGGTTAAAGAAATGATTCTTGGGCCATAGGTTGCTTGTATGTTTTCTTAGTTGTATATGTACAGATGGTTTTAATGATTGGTCCAAATCTCTGCTTCAACTCAAAATTAAATGCTGTTTTGCTGAAACAATTAACTGAAGTCATAATGACAATTGTGATGTCTTAAAAAATTAAAAATAATTTCATGAGGTAGTGTTTGAACCATAGCTTTTACTCGATGTGTTATATTTGCCAACTACCATGGGATCTGGGACACTGGATGTTATCTGCTTTATTTCTTTTCTTCCACAGCAATTAAAAGTATTTATTTATTTATATGGATATTCATTTATTCACATTGCCAATTCCTGTGATTCACTGAAATCCATATGTAGAATTCCTTTTTTTTTATGAAGCTAACAAATTTCCATAGAATGGAAAAGGATGCTTAGTGGATTCTAGTTCTGAAAAGACTGAGTTCTTACTGAGGAAGTTTCACAAACATCCTTTGATAGTAATAGTCTTCCTTTGGATAGTAAAAGTATTAATATAATTTCCAAGCTGATCTGGAGAATAAAAATACAACAGATATTCTTAAATCTGGTGTCTCAGGGATAGGAATAGCAGATGTCTTTGCTAGTCTATTAGGCTTTTACTGTGTGTGGTTTTTACAGTATGATGTATTGTAAATGTTTATCTATGTAGTTATAGAATTTTACCCTGATGGCCCAGACATTTCTTCTTACTGGCTTTATCTTATAATCATGTTGAAAGATTTTTATTAACTGTATACTTTTATCACATGAAAATTAATATAAGGATTATGATTTTTAACTCCAAGGTAAACTTCATTTGTTCTTTTCTTTGATATTAAAATGTGGAATTCTTTTAATTTAACCCAAGTTGGTAATGAAGAATAGACTGAATGTCAATGGTGGTGTGAAGACATAAGCTACAGGAATTTTGCTACATACCAGTTCCTCCTGGTTAGGTGGCAATTCTGATGTGTATCCGTAGGGAAACAATAGCATCTGGGAGTAGGAGTGCATGGTGATGTAGCCCTTGATTGATTTCAGGTGCCTTCGAATGAAGTCAGTGACAGCTTTGGTCTCCTTCTCGGACTCTGCGGTGGGACCCCCATAGGTTTCCTCACATGGGTCATTGGTGTCAGGAAAAGCTGCAGAGGGAGTGAACGGAGGAGATCACAGTCTGCTCCCCCTCAGCACAGCCCCACTTCTTCTGATGGGGATTCACAAAATGCTTTAAGCATGTTAGTCTCCCAGGTTCACAGGGCCCCTCTGTGTTTCTGGTATGGTAGTCACTGCAGACTAACTTTGTACACACAGCCCAGAGTGTATCAGATTTAGCCCAGTGGAATATTCTTAGCCTTGTTTATTTCTCCTCCTTTTCCCAGTCTCAGGAGTAATACACCAGAAGCAGTCCAGGGCGGGGGGCCAGATAGAACCCAGTTCCAATTCAACCCCGGCTCTAACTTGCTGGCTACTTTCTTTGAGCCGGAGTTACTTCAACCTGTTTCAGCAGGCAGCCCTCAATCAGGGAAGCTGCTACTATCATATTCATTATGGTAGAATAGAATTAAAAGTTGAGGTGGTATTTTAAACAAAGTTAGGTTATGAAAAATATTATGAATTGGGGTAGTGGTAATTTCTCCTTGAGTATATATAATGATCAAGTCATATTTGTGTAGCAAGTATAAGTCATCTGGTGTAGCAGGTCTTTGCTTATTATTATTATTGCATTTTCATTAAACCTTTTCAATCTCTCTCTCTCCAGATGTTTCTTTTCACTGAACATCTGAAGAACTACCTGTATGTTGGTTTTAACCACTGGCATTTCTCAGCTTTTATCAGGACAGGATGAGGAAGCACACCTGAGATCTGTCTTCAGATTATCTGAATTTTTATACCTCTGGATTGTGCTTAATTTCAGCAAGCTAAATATATTAAGTGAGAGATGGTTTGATAAATAATCCCATGCCCCACTTCCTCCCATACAATAAAACATTCGTAATATTTCTATTGTAGTGATGATTATCTTTCCTTTTTCAGATTAGAAAATTAACACCACAGAGCTAATACGTATCTTTACTGAAATAAGTAGGTGGTTTAAGTAAATTCAGTGTCTAAACACTCTTTATAGCTCTTTTGCTTGAGATCAAGTCAACTCACAGTTCCACGAGGCATTAAAGTTCCTGTTGAGGTCAGTGCCAATGCATTTGGAGCCTGGGTTCTTGGAACGATTTTTTCTCCACATGCGGTTCTGCAGGATCAAGTGATGAAAGTGTTTACAGCAGATCAGTTTGTGTTTTTCAGGTTTATCATTTCAGATCCTCTCTGCAAGTGTCTACAGCTTTACTGGAAATCTATCTAGTTAAACTGAGGCCCTTTATTATAAAGAAAAATATATTGTTTTTGCATAACATAATATTTTCAGAAATATTGCTTTTTATATTAATATTCTAAGTTAGTTTTAAAAACTGTTGATTAGTTCTCAGTATTAGAAAAGATAGATGATGTCCTGAAATTACCTATACTTTAAATTATAACTTCATTACATCTTTCACCATTTATAGATTCAGATATAACACAGTTCAAATTGTGACTGCATACTTTTCAGAAAAGAACTTGATGATATAGTATTTGTCTGGAAGTTTGTTATTAATCTTATTTAGCAACAGCAGGGAAATAAAGGATCCTGTTAATAGACAGACAGATATCTGTGCCACTTTTAAATTTATTTTTGATACAATATTCCTCCTCAAATTCTGTCCCAAGTTGATGGAATAGAGTGACATTTACTTTGAAGTCAATGTGTTCATAATATCTTTAAATAACTTGTATTCTTAGCTAAAATGTGCTTTTGCCAATATATAACATACATTTTTAAAAAATAATTACTGCTTTATTTTCTTTTCCACACTACCAGTTTCAGCAGCAAAAATTTTATATTATTTCTTTTTATTCATTTACTTTTATTGTTGAAAGTATTACAGATGTCCCCTTCCCTTTTTTCACCATTGACCCCTTCCATCCCATACCCACCCTCCCAGGCCTTCAACACACTGTTGTCTGTGTCCAAAATTTTATATTTATTTCAAAGACACCTATGTAGCTAGGAAACCTTGCTTGTCTTAGTCTGAAATTGAGATTTTTTTGTTTTGTTTTGTTAATTCTCACCGAGAATATTTTTCCCATTGATTTTTAGAGAGAGTGGAAGGGAGGGGGGAGAGGGAAAAGAGAGAGAGACACATTGGTTGCTTGCCTCCTGCACAGCCAGGACCTGGGAAGGGAGATGGAACCTGCAACTCAGGTACGTGCCCTTGACTGGGAATCGAATCCCAGACCCTTAGGGGTGTGTGTGTGTGTGTGTGTGTGCGCGCGCTCTAACTATTGAGCACACCAACCAAGGCAGTTACCCAAATCTTAAACTTATTGCATAGCAATTAGTCAGTTAATAATATATTATCTAAATACAAAAGAGTAACTTCAGAACAGTACCTGTGTCCATGACCAAATATACCCATCAATGTTGAACACAGGAAGAACGTAAAAATTCATTCGGTCCAGGAGTTTGGTCATAATTTTGTTTTTCCCATAAGTTTTGGTTGCCTGTGGGATAAGAAAAAAACTAAAGCTATTGGTGTAAAGTTTAGTTATCATGTGGAAAGCTGTGGTTATAATAGTAATAACTGCCACTCCTTAAGTCATTTGCCCAAGGTCACATGATTTCAAACATATTTCTCCTAAACTGCAGAAAAATAAATGACCCATATAGATGACAGAAAAAAATGACATTTATTTAGACTAATTAAATTAGTTAAACTGAGCATTATTTACAGGATCATTTCATTATTGAGACTTGTAGCATTTCAAATGTAGCATGCAAGATACATTTCATAGGGAGAATAGAGGTCAAGTGAAAAATTAGCACAACTTATTTTAAATAATTATTTGCCTTACATTCCTATGGACATATGGATTGAGTTTGTAAACATAAGAATATGTAAATATTGGAGAGGGTTCATAAATTAATAATAATAAGATTAAAGAAAAAGTGTTCTATTGATAACTCAAG
>NW_005871098.1:4753155-4799011 GCF_000147115.1 Myotis lucifugus | reverse complement strand
GTTTAGAAATTGACCAACTTTTTCCTCACATCTGACTGAAATTTCTCTAAGTATCTGGACTTTCTATAGCTACCTAAAATCTCTGTCATGCTTTTTGGAAAATCTCTCTGGGTACAGCTATACTGGAGCCAGGAGATATCTGATAGTCTTATGATTGATTTCCTTTATGGGTTGCATAAGGGGAGCTTGGGCCCTCAGCCGGAAGAGCTAAAACAGGTCAGGGATAAATCAGTTCTACTTGCAGATTCATTCCCAGTGAAACTATCCATGCCCAGAAAGCCACTGTCATGTATTGCTTACATAAGCTGTGGAAAGAGAAAGTTAAACGTAGTAGTAGTCAGAATACAATAGAAATAGAGTGAGAGGAATAACATACTTAAAAAAAGTGAGTCATTTTTAACTTGGGAAGGGAATTTAAGTATGCAAAGTGCATGTGTGGCCAATGAAACACCTAAACAGAAATTAAAGATCTGTGCTTTGAGCTTACTGAAGAAAGGCCACGTTTGTGGATTGTAATATTAAAATAGTTTCAGATTTTCCATACTAACTATAAGAAAAGCTCTCATTTTGTAACAAAAGAACTTTCTTTTCATTTTCTAAGCTGTCAGCTGGAATTTAAGAAGTCTGAAGGAAGGTGCCAATTGTTTTTATAAAAACAATGCTGAGTAAAATCAGAGCATTTATTTCCTGGCAGCACCAAATATAAGCTTGTCCAGTTCAGTGGAACTGCACTCATTTGGAAGGTTGCCACTCAGTGAGGTGCTGAGACTTGATAATCAGGGGAAGGTTGTATGGGTGTTCCATTCACTTACCTGATAGACGAACCACTGACAGAATGCTGGGGAGATCCATTCTCGTGCATGAATGCCACAGTCCATAAAAATAGCCTTTCTTCTTTCATCCTTTTTCCCAATCTATTTAAAAATAAAATCAAGATATTTTGCATGAATTCACAGATTGATCTCTTATTTCTTATTGTCCTATAGCTCGTTCACATTCTCAAAGCAATTCTTTCCCTTGTTTCCCGTTGAGTGAGTACCTGTGTAAGCACTTTTGTTCTCAGGGAGGACCATGGCATTTATCCTTAAATGTCTATACATAATTCATAATTTATTCTATAGTGTATTTTTCAAAAGTTTTCCCTAGTGTCAGAGTTGCTTTTAGGGTTATTTTTAAAAATCACAATCTATTGTATTTTTTTTAATTTTACTGCTAATATCCTTTGGTCTGAGACATAGATTATAAAATTGCTTCTGTTTCTGTCATTTTCTTTCGTCTTTCTGTCTTCATAACCTGGGGATATTTTGCTTGGAGTGGACAAGATTTTGTGATTGTGTTTGAAGTGGAGGTTTGAAGGGCTGTCATTTTGAAGAGAGGTTAGATTTGTTTTGTGTGGTTGGAGAGAATGGATGGATGGGAGTTTAAGGTCAGGAAGGGCTTCCCAGTTATTAAGGGAATGCATCAAAATCCAGCAGCAGCTGACTGGTAATGATCAGCTCGGTTATAGAAGGGAATCCCCTTCAACATGGGGTGGGAATGCCTCATTGTTCTGGGGTCCTATGATTCCATGATTCTTAAATTTATCTTTTCTTCATGATATTTTAGTAACAGTTTCACTGAATTTTAATGGGATGGAAAACTGTTTTATACACCAGAGACATCATAAACTCTTATAATAAAGATACAGGATAAGTAAGATGTTTGTCTGCATTTATCCACTGTATCTGACAAATGGTTTAATCAGGAACTTTTTTGGTTCCACCTGAAACCAACTGTTACTTCTATTCTAAAATGTCTAGAGCTTAAATGTTCTTAAAAAATAACTTTTTATTGTATCAAAATTAGCTATATGTGGCAAAAAGTAACTTTAAAATTCATGTTTTCAACAATAATAAGAATCAGTAGTTCCTGAGTTATTTTTACCTTGAGAACATACAGTGGATTATCTTCAACAGTAGTTCCAATTTTAATACGAGAGACCATGTCAGGATGCTTATGCACCATTTTTTCAGTCCAAGCAACAATCTTAAGAACAAAAGCAATTTGAGGAATTAGAATAAAAGAAAAATAAGTGACAACAAATGTTGAGGATAACTCTTTTTTTCTTTTTGGAAGCACAGGCATTTTACTGTACCTTGTCCCAGGCATTGTATTTTGCATAGCTGTGCCTGCCTGGGATATCTTCTTTAACATCAAACTGCTTCTCAATTGCTTCTTGTAGGTCATGAATCAAGATTCTGTTTGACAGAGGAATGATAAAATGCACATTTACTAGGGAAAGAAAAACACAGTTATCTTTAATTTGCAGAAATTTTCTCTTCCCTTTTCTTTATCTTAGATCAGATTATTCTCTTACCATAGCCTTTAGACATGTCATGTGTCTGGCTTCAGATCTTTCCATTTATCTACAGCTGTGCTGTCCAATATAATAGTCTATAGCCACACATGACTATAGAACACTTAAAATGTGCTTGTCCAAACATAGATATTGCTGTACATGTGATATAGCTCACTAATACGTTATATTCATTACATGTTGAAATACTATTGTGCATATGCTAGATTAAATAAAATATTTTGTCAATATTGGTTTTTTAATGTGGTTACTAGAATATTTAAAAGCATGCAGGTGGCTTGCATTATACTGCTATTGGTCAGTGCCACTCTATAGTCACTCACAATCTTTCTTCAAAGCACACACATTCATAACATACAACACAGACAAACGTGGGTATTCTTATGCAAAAATCTACTGACTGTCCTGAGAAAGTTGCATAACCATAATAATAAGGATTTACTTAGCTCTTACTATGTGCCAGTCATTGTTTTAAGCAACTTTCATACATTAACTTATTTAATTTCCACATTGAGATTATCATCCTCATTTTACAGATGAGAAAGCTGAAGCATAAAGTGTTTAAATAACTTGCCTGTGGTTACAGAGCTATAAAATGACAAGGCTGGTTTGGAGAACGTGAAAAAAGATGCAGGAAGAATCACTGGAAGGTTAGTGTTGAGGACCAGAAGGTTAATGTCTCTATTCTCTTGTCTATTTTATATAATCCTGACTTATATCCACTTATCACCTCATTGAATCATAAGGCTTTAATGGCAACCTAAAGGTCATCTATAGTTGTAACTCCAGTTCTGGGTTTCCCCCTGAACCTACCTCTCCCTAAATTCTTCCCCTACCTGTCCTATGACTTGCACATCCAACTGCCTACCTAACATTTTCACCTGGATATCCATTTATTTAGTATGGTCCAGGTACTGCTTTACACACATTATTTTATTCTATGTTATTTATTTTACCACCATTTTATAGATGGGGAACACTGTTATTCAGAAAGTTTAAATATAATTTGTGTGTGGTGGAGTTGGGAATTTGGTCCCGGATTGCGAGAGGGATGTCTGACTGCCGGTTTAGGCCCGATCCCTGTGGGCCTAAACCATCCTCCAAGGGGTCCCAGATTGGAGAGGGTGCAGGCCGGGCTGAGGGACACCGCCCCACCCATGCACGAATTTTGTGCACCAGGCCACTAGTCTATAATAATAAAAACATAATATGCAAATTGACTGAATGGCTGAACAACAGGACAACTGTCTGGACGAAGCTGGGGCTGTGAGGGCTGAGGTGGCCGGGAATGTGAGGGCTGAGAGGCAGCCAAGGCAACCGGGGCTGTGAGGCAGCTGGGGCTGCAAAGGCTTACCCTTGCACAAGTTTCATGCATCAGGCCTCTAGTAATGAATAATGAAGCATAATATAGCTTTTTTATTTTTCAGTGAAATTTTGTATTTTTTTTGTTTATTCATATATTTTTATTAGTCTTGTGAGTGACTCTTTTCCCACTAAATGTAGGAACTGATTATTATTTATTAAAAAAACATATTGCTTTGCTTTTACTTATCTATTAGCCATTGTATTAATTTAAAAACTATCCTTTTACTTTTGATAAATTTTAGTTATATCTTCAGGGTTTCTGTGTAGTTATTCTGCAAAAAATTATACTTTCTCCTTTTTTCCAATATCTATTTATTTATTTTTCTTGCTTTATTGCATTGGCTAAGCTCTCTGAACAAGGGAAATAATAATGGTGAAAGAAGGTGTTCCATTTTTTGTTTCTGGTTTTAACAAGAAATCTGTCTTTAACTATATATAATATTTAAGTATATATAATATTGATTTCAATTTTGAGATTAATGTGGCAGTATCTATATAGCCAAATTATTATTGTCCATTGATGTATGGTTGCAATTAAAATTCATTATTAGATTTCATAACATGTTAAATATTACATTGCAGCCACAGGAGATTTACAAGCACCTTCACAAAATGTTCATCTTATTTTAGTTGTAAAAAGCTTGTTTAACCAGGAGGAATACATTGGACATAGGGAAAATGACTTGCAGGAAGCAAGTATATCATCAGTAGGTGAGAGCTGATAGTAAACAAAATAAAGTAAAATTACATAGACAGAAGACTTAGAAAACTTAGAAAATATAGGGGTCAGATGTAAGTCCAAATTACCCAACATATTTTGGGAACTTAGCCCTTGAAAATATCACTCTTATATCACAGTATAAAAATTTGTGTTAATAATGATAATCTCTCAACCAAAAGTAAACTATATTTAATATACTCAATTTTGTAGGGTAGAGTGGCTTATAATGGAAATATTTCTGTAAAATATTTAAAATAAAGGATTTTATGAAGTCGTACTTACCTGAACAATTTATTTATTTGTATTATCTCATTTCTCATTTCATATAAAAAAGCATTACTTGCCCGGCAGGCGTGGCTCAATGGTTGAGCGTTGACCTGTGAACCAGGAGGTCATGGTTTGATTCCTGGTCAGGGCTCATGCCTGGGTTGCAGGCTTGATTCCCAATGTGGGGTGTGCAGGAGGCAGCCGATCAATGATTCTTTCTCATCATTGATGTTTCTATCTCTCTCTCTCTCCGTCTCCCAGAAATCAATAAAAATATATATTAAAAAAAGCATTACTCTGCTTTTGTTGATGAAACACATATGTATTTTTCTCCTATTAGCAATGAGTCCTATGTAGGAGGATGCTGTCTATTTTTAAACATTTATCCTAGTCATTTAGCACAGTATTGTGTACTCTTTCACTTCCATAAATTCTATCAAGTAAGGAAGAAGGAATCTAATATGAAGAGGCTCTGTGATCAGACATTCTTGTGTTCAATCCCAGTTTAGCTACTTAATATTTATTATGATCTTGGGCAGGTTAATTATCTCTCTGATTACTTACTTTTACAATGGTACCAAACATACCAGGCAGGATTGTGGTGAAGATGAAATTAAGTGAAATATGAGATGTATTTGGCATGTCATGGGCATCCAGAGAACTTCAGTATAATAGTGAAGATGAGTCACAAAACTGACAACCACTTCACAGTTTTAACATGTCTTTAAACTAGGCTTTGATGGTATGTACTTGTTTGACTCTGATTTCTTCAATTTCTCATGATAATGAACTGTGACACTGCAGCACCCAATCTACTTTTCAGTTTCTTCATGCTGATTGACTGACTGACCTGAGTTAGGAGGAAGAACATAAATGAGGTATACTCCTAGTTAGAGTTTATTTAGCACATGAGTCTAAATTCTGCTCATGAATATTGATTCCTACTAACAGCACTGACAAGCACATTGTTATGCACATTATATGTAATTCACTGTTTGCTTGGCTTTTGACTTATGATGAACCTGGGATTTCTGAGAAAAAAATTGTGACAATTTCAGAATCAGGTGGGTCATGCTGCACTAAAACTCACACAAAGCCTGAGAAGGTTGGAAATTATATTTTGGGTGGTCATTACAGACATAATTAATTATTTTAAGCTCTAAAGAGGTGATGTGGCTTTTACTCTACCTGAATTAATAGAAGTTGAGGAACCAGGCCAAAGAGAAATTTTATGTTCCCAAAGGTTGATTTGTAACATAAATCAGTATTAATTAATCACAGGAAGCTTGTATCTAAGAATAGTTTTAGACTTACACTTGTCAATTTAGCTCTGTTATAACAGTAACAAAATAGTGTGAGCTAAAATATGACCTTTCCACAAAGGTAGCACCATGAGGACACCAAACAATGCCAGACTGTTGATATTAGGACTGTAATTTAAGCCCAAGGCTGAAAATTAAGAACTAGGGCCAGACATTATTTTCATGAGCCCTTCCAATAATCAGCAGCCAGGCTAAGACAAATGAAACCAAATTACTTTCTCTCAAATATTATTTTTGAACTCCAATAATTGCTTAATTTGTTAAAGATATTTCTAAATGTAGGTGAAAAGATAAATAATTATCACTGAGGATTTAATGCTATGAATGGCTAATGTTTATCCAGTCTTACTTATGTGCCAGGCACTCTGCTCAGTATGGCATTTACATTTAATCTTTTAATCTTTACTTCAGCACTATTAACAGGGTACCATTATCATCGCCATTTTTATACAAGTTAGGTAGATTTCCAAAGTCCTCACAATTGGTAAAATATAGAAGTGGGATTAGAACCTAGAGATCTGACCTCTAGTTGTGAACCATTATACAACAACACCTCCATTATAAGGAGTAAAATAAATCCCCGGAGAGTGCCATTGAACCTGTAGTTTGCTTAGTCCACTGAGGCTGTGCAAAGTTTGCCCAGTGGCCAGCACTCCTGGAAACATGTGTCTAAATATTAGGGAATAGAGAAGAAATTTAGAGAAGAGGCAGGATGAATCCTATCTTGACCATGTCAAGGCACCCTCCTTCTGCTGTTTTTAGAGAGGAACAGAGAAGCAATGATGGAGAACTGTGGGCTGGTGTACAGAAGTCTCCTCCTTACCCACAGTTTTGTTCTCCAAGGTTTCAGTTACCTGTGGTCAACTATGGTCCAAAAATATTAAATGGAAAATTCCAGAAATAAACAATTCATATTTTAAATTGCATGCAATTCTAAGTACCTTACTTCATCTTATTACATAGGCATGATATCATTTCATGTCACAAGAAGGGTGAATATATAACAATAAGATATTTTGAGAGAAAGACCACATTTACATAACTTTTATTTATAGCATATTGTTATAACTATTATATTTTATTATTAGTTATTGTTCATCTCTTAAGGTACTTAACTTGTAAACCAAACTTTATCATAGGTATGTATGTATAGGAGAAAACATAGTTCATGTGTGTGTGCATGTGTGTGTGCATGTGCTCATAATTGTGTAAACACATATAAGTGGTCCTTCCTCTACTTGATTTAATAGAAGTAAAGGAACCAGGCAAAGAGCGATTTTATCATCTCAGTAAATTTTCATGAAAGCTCTACAACACGCCATTTTAAAGATGAAGAAAGTGAGGTGGAGAGAAGTTAAGTAAATTGTTCATGTTAAATACCTAATGCCTGGTGTAAATGGGACTGGACCACACTCTGCTGCTTTCTACTATGACCAACATCTCGTCAACATTTAGAGCAGGTATCAACATACTTGTTTTACTCTTGGGCAAATAATATATAAAAAGGTAGAGCAGAAGGAAAATGAATGGGATGAGACATTAGAATGACTTATTGTATTAAAATATTAATTTTATAGGACCATGTATATATTTGGAATATGAATTTGTGTATGACTGAACATTATTAGATAATTAGACATCAATGTCAAGTGTTGACTGCTGTGTCAGTTTGATATAGATCTCTTTTGCAATTCCCACACAATCTTAAATGGATCTTAGTAAGATTTTACTTAATTGTATCATTTTATTTTTACTATTATATTAATAGTATTTTTCTGAATTACCTTTTATTAACAACTGTCATCTAATTTTAACTTTTTAAAAAATGTATTTTTATTTTTGAAAGTATTACAGATGTCCTACTTTTAACTTTTGATAAAAGAAAAGATCTAAAATGACTCTAAAATAAAAACATCTAAAATATTAAAAATATAGTAAAAACACAAGGGTTTTTAACTGCTGAATCCAAATATGGTATGTGCCCCTTTAAGCTTAGTTGAATGAATGTACTTTCCTTTAGATATTTTTCCACCAGTCTGTTCAGGTTTGTTAGTATATACATATTATTTGTTGTTGTTGCACTGTTTAATGAAGGTTATCCAGGTAAATCATTGTGTCAAACCAGTCTCATAATGTGGTTTTATTCAGACTGGTGCCTGGGTCTAATCAGATGTTTCTGTTCTTAGAACTTTCTTCGCTTACTGACTGACACCAAGTAACACATATAATTAATGTGCAAATAAAATTATCTATATAATTGTTATTTGGAGACAAGATTTTAAATAGTTCTTGTCTGCACGGATCACTTTACATATTTATATTTCTGAGTAAGGTAACTATCTAATTATGTGGCTTTCCTACAACCCTTGTTAATTTGGACTAATTTCTAGAAATGATGTCCTAATTAGATAAAACTAAATTTTATAGGTATTTTAACACTTTGGTTCTTGATGTGGATAGCAAGGATGTATCTTGGCATAAGACAAATTGAAAAACACACTATTATGAGGATCTGGCCATGAAGTGAATCAAGAGACAGTCACCAATAGTTATATAGGTGGAAAGACATTGTCTTTTAGATGAAAGTATCCAGATGTCATCTGAACCTTAGCATAAGCAGAAAATTCATAATGCACTACTGATTCCTGATAACTTGGACGTATATTTATCAAGTATCTATTCTAATTTAATGGTGCAATTTATAAAAACATAGAAAAGCACATGTTGATATATTACTTAAAAATAATTAAATCAACTTTGGTATAAATTAACTTTGAATATGTTCTCCCCATTTATTAACTTCAATTGTTTCATATCCCTCTGGAAACAACAGCAAAAACAAAGACAGAGATTAATAACAGCCTGCTACTTTTTTAAGCCATCAAGCCAAGAACAAGAATGTTTTTCAACTTGTCTTACATGTCTTTCCTTAATTTCAATAGAGTTTATATTTATTGAGGATATTGTAGCAATATCATAATGCAACCAAGTTGTGATGACAGCAGGAAATGCTCTGCAGTGGATGATGGGATCTTTGTCTCATCTGGAAGAGGCCTCTTGAGTAACAGTACTAAGTTAGGTAGCAGGGGCATGAAATGGCAGGTCGTAGAGAAAGGACTAGTGTTTAGCAGTGTTTTTAGTGGTGAGGGGACTCCAGGGCTGATTAGGGCTGAGGGAGTTAAGATGGGACCCTTTAGTACTTTAAATCACTAAATGTTTGAAAGTATAATAACACATTTTGCTTCCTATATTGTGTTGATTTGTAATATTCAGTGCTGGGCTCCCTTTTTGTTCACTGACCCAGGGCCCATGGCCGGGACCACAATGACTCATTTTGGCATCTTTGGCCATTTGAAAATCCTCTCCTCTTGGATTTATCTTATTCTATTGCTTGCTTTTGCTTTGCCTGAGAAAGAATTTCTTTCATAAAAATTACTTATTTACTATGTATTTTACATTCTCTCATCTCTGACTTAAAGATGAACACTATAATTTGGGTCTTTTTTATGTATCAGGAGAATTCAAATACAAAAATGTGGTGCGGGTGGTCACCAGTAGCATCTGAGCTCTGGGCGATTTCCTGTTGGGGTGATGAATGTGGCTAAACCATCTATGCCTGCTCACATGCACTCTGTCCTCACTAGGGGTTGGTTTTTAGAGATGGCAGAGGTAGATAATTGTCATTCTTGCAGATCAGAACAAACATAAGATGGAAGTTGATTGGCCAAGTTTGATTTCATCACCTCTATTGTCAGGCCTCAATAGTCTGTTTGGAAGTAATTGCAAGTTTTATGTGGTAGATACAGCTTTCTCCCCCCCGCCCCCAATTAAAAAATAGAACTTCCCTTTCAATTTCAAGACTCCCCAAACTTTGAATATCTAACACATTTGAATATGGAATAATAGGACTTACTCATAGTGCATTTTATTTTGATCCAAGACAAACTGGATGGACTGGGATTCCTTTTCACTAACTCGGAAATCCACCCTCATGTTAACAGCCACGTGGGTGGCATCTGGATACCAGAAGTCAAGCTGTGGAGAGGAGTTCAATGTTAGTTTCAATTGTTTGTTTGCTCAAAAAATAGATTTATTAATAAATGACTATGTGTCATACACCATGAAGGAATGTGGGTTCAATGTGACTAAGGTATGGACCCTACTCTTAATAAGCTTATGAGATTTTTGCAAATATATTTAAGATCTGTTGAATATTATAAAGTGGGAAAGAAACCATTTGTGCCAGTCACTCTTGCAGGATATCTAATCTAATAAAAGAGAAACATGTAAATTGACTGCACTGCCACTATGCCCCAAGCCACGCCCACCAGCCAATCAAAGTGACTATATGCAAATTAACCCAACCAAGATGGCGGCCGGCAGCCACTGAGCTGGAGAAAGCAGGAGGCTTGGTTGCCCCAGCAATGGAGGAAGCCAAGCTTCCCGCCTGCCCTGGCCGGCTGTGGCCTCCGCTAAAGGCAACAAAGTTTCAATTATAGAAGATAAATAAATCCCAGATACCTGCTTCCAGCCAGCCTCGCTGGGAGCTTGAGTGGCTGGGGGCCGTGGACCAGCCTGCAAACAGCCATCAGCCCCTCATCCAGGCTGGCCAGGCACCCCAGCGGGACCCCTCTCCCTGAAGGGGGTTTGGCCAGCCTGAAAATGGCCCTCAGTCCCTCACCCAGGCTGGCCAGGCACCCCAGTGGGACTCCCACCCTGATCCGGGACACCCTTCAGGGCAAACCAGCTGGCCCCCACCCATGCACCAGGCCTCTATTTTATATAATAAAAGGGTAATATGCAAATTGACCCTAACAGCAGAAAGACTGGGAATGACTGGTCACTATGACACACGCTCAATGCAGGAGCTGCCCCTTGGTGGTCAGTGCACTCCCACAGGGGAACTCTGCTCAGCCACAAGCCAGGCTGATGGCTGCCAGTACAGCGGTGGTGGTGGGAGCCTCTCCCGCCTCCTCAGCAGCGCTAAGGATGTCTGACTGCAGCTTAGGCCTGCTCCCTGCTGGCAAGTAGACATTCCCCGAGGGCTCCCGGGCTGCCAGAGGGATGTCTGACTGCCAGCTTAGGCCCAATCCCCCAGGAAGCGGGCCTAAGCCAGCACATGGACATCCTCCAAGGTGTCCCAGACTGCGAGAGGGCACAGGCTGGGCTGAGGGACCTCCCCGAGTGCACACATTTTTGTGCACCGGGCCTGTAGTGTTATCTATAAATGAAAAAGAATTAACAACTTTTGGTTAATTTGTTTGGTTCCACCATCTTGGGGTTGGTTTGGATTGTTTTATAATTGATTTAGCCAGAGCATCTGTCTCTAATTGGGAATATAAATTAAATATATGGTTCCCTATTCTCCTTCCCAATTCAAGCCTTAAAACCAAATGTCCCTGTAAATTCTGGAATCCTTGGAATGTTTGTGTCCAACAGAAGGCATAATGTTTAGCCTGTCATTTTTCTAGCAGTATGTCCTTAGGCAAATCACCATAACTCTTTGAGTTTCAGTTTGCTTCCCTGAAAATGAGGCTAACAGGGATCCATGAGATGTTGTGCAGATTGTGAAATGGCTCTGAGAACTGGGACATGAAGGCATTTATCAATTGTTAATTCCTCTGGCTGAGAATTTCAGAAATTTGGTGACTGGAAGGATAGCATTCAGATTAAGATAAATTTGAGAAGATTCCAGTTCTTGCTGTTCTTTAAAATCATACTCAAATACAAAATATGAGAAATGTGAAGGAAATGCCCAATTTCCACTCATCACAACAGGCTTGTGGGCACATCTAAGTCTACCTGGCCATTTCTGCCACTGTAACTCAGTTAATGATTATGAGGCTGCTATGAACTAACTAATATTTATTGGTTTGTTTTGATCAAAAAGCTACGGATGAATTGGACATAGGAGAGAAGTAGTGGTTTAAAGGTGAATTAGGCAGGGCTATCTAACCATACAGCAGTTTCTCTGTCCTAACAGGGTAATGCGGAATAGGCATTCAGGGCTAGTGAACTTTTATGAGCATTTATTAAGCACCAGGCACAGAACTGGATGTCACTATTTTGGAGGCTAATAAAGGACTTAAGATAAGCAAGAAGTTCATTGTGAGAGACATATGCATTTCCAACATGCTGAGCAATGCCAGGGAAAAGCACAAGTACTCCCAGAGCACAGGAAGCAATGCAAGCTGGACATGAGAGTTGGTGGACCAAAAAGACTTCCTGCAGGAGACTCTGCCTGAGCTGGGTCTTGAAGAATAAGAGTTAGCCAAGTACAGAAGGAAGCATTCCTCCTGTACAAAGGTGTGCAGGGCCAAAGTGGGTGAGTCTTTGGTGTTCGTGGAGTTTTTAGAGAAAGATGGTGGAGGAGCAGGAGACTGCAGAGGTGGCAGATTCTGAGGGACTCTGGAGCTTATTATGGCCAGGCCACTACTGAGCGCTCCCCAAATGTTAGCATACTTAATCTTTGATGAAGAAGGAAATTGAGATCCAGAGAGGTTAAGTAACTTGCCTAAGGCCACATAGTTGGGTTTGGAACCTTTGAAGACCATACTCTTTCCATAATTGGCTGCCTTTCATGAAAAAGCTTCAGTTGGAGGAATGCAATCATCAAGTTTTAGAGAGAGCAGTTAGGTTGCCATTGACAAATGTATAGGTGGACTGGTTGTGTGGGAGAAAAGACTAAGACTGAATACTAGCTAAGGGGTTATTAAAATTGTTACAGTAAGAGGTAGAGCCAACATAAACTTGGCAGTGGCAGGGGAATGGAGAGAAAAATGTGGATTTGAAAAACATTTGGGAATTAAGAGTAGGTGGAACTTTTGATTGATTTGAAGTGGAGATAAGGTATTCGGAACTAGAATAAATCCCAGATTTGGTTCAGGGTTTATATCTGGTGTGTAATCTTGATTATTTAATTTTCTGCCCTTGAGCTTCAATTTTTGTGTTTTAAATGGGTTAGATTATGACACAGACACAGAAAATCTGTTGGAGAATTTGAAATGATTTTTGCAAAGTGGCTGGCACATGTGCCTTTGTATAGGAGCAGCTGAATGGATGATAAAATGATTATGTTATTCTGTTATATTTTAAAAGACTGGTCTGACTTTGTTTCTTTTTGGACATAGGAGAGGGAAGGGTCACATCTTGATTTAGTACTGTTATCAGTTAATAATACTGTAACAGAAATGATGCCACGGGTGAAGACTGGGGTGGGAGTGAGCACAATAGAGTGGGCAAAGCACTAGCAGGGAGGAATTTTGACTAGAAAAAGGCTTTTGGGAGGAAAAGTGGAAGTGATAGTCTAGGGAAAATCAAAAACAAAAATAAAACCTAGGAAGTACTGGCAATTATCTGAATTATCCAAGTAGAGCCTGCTACTTCCCCTTACCTTTCTTTGTCTTTGGACATTAAACATAAAAAAGAAGCAACTTTTAGAGAACAGAAAGAAAAGATAAACTATCTCTTTAAATGCTTTACCTTGTTGGTTTTGGCCAAGTCCTTTAGGATGTTTGCTTGTTTTTCATCCTGGGGTTTCACGCGGAACACCTTCTCCCTACACGAAAGCAAAAGATGAAAAATGTGAACTGCAAAGAGCATTCCTTAATCCTCTTCCCACACAGAGACCACAACACAGGGTGGTGAGAGTTACTTGTCAAAGCGGACAGGAGCAATGGCCAGGGCGGTAGTGATCAAACCCACAGGCAGGATGAGGCGCATGGTTCTTCTTTGCCTGCTCCCAGGCCCTCTGCCAGTTTTATGTCTCAGCTCTTATCTGGAGAAGCAGCTGATTTCCTCTTAAGATTCTGGTGGATGGAACCCCCCTCCCCCGTGTTTTCTAGTTGAGGACTGAGAGGTAGGGTGGGGACATAACAGTAAATGCCATGTGACTCATATTCCTTTTACAATAGGGAATACGCATTTTGCAGACAGAATGGGAGGCAAATTCCTTTTTTAGCAAATAACTTGCCCAAGGTAACAGAGCTTGTTATGTTCAAAGAGCTGGGATTTGAACCAATTCTTTGCTCTAAAATACTGCTCTACCAAATGTTTGAATGGAATGAGGGAAGGTATTATGTTAAATTTTCATTTGAAACCTGTGACAAATTTGTGTATCTGGCCACAGAACCTTGTGGGGTGGCCCTTAATAACAAAATATGTTTTTGAAGCTACATTGTAAATTGTTAAATTAAAAACATTTAAATTAAAAAATATTTTGAATATACTAAAATATTATAAGTAATCTGGAAAACATTGATGTGTCCACCATCTAGATTTTATCATGGCCATGACGGCCATACTTTTGCCATATTTGCTCTTTGTAAGGAAGCGAAACAACATTACAGAAAGAGCTACAGCATCCACCTCCTCTCCTTCCCATTTCCTCCCTCTATTCTCAGAGGCAGCCCCCAACCTTAAAGCAGCTCAAGGACTCCTGGAGGGCAACATAATATGGTTGCTCAAATGTTTGTACATTGGCTGCTGTCTTCAGGATCTGGATGCTGCAGGTGCCTAGTAAATGCTTTTTGAAAGTAAAATTAATGAATAGGCCATTTTAAACAGTCTCTTGGGGTGGTTGGTTTCTTCCATATTGAACACAACTCAGTTAATTATAGATTTTTTGGGAGATGGCAACACCTCTACCCAGAATCATAGGTAATCTAACAGAGTGAGTGAAGTTATTAGAATTTCCTTTTAAAAACTACCTCTTCAGCCCTGGCTGGCATGCTCAGTGGTTAGAGCATTGTGCCATGCACCAAAGAGTCTTGGGCTCAATTCCTGGTCAAGGGTACATGTACCTGGGTTGTTGGTTTGATCCCAGGCCCCGGTCAGGGTGCATGAGGGAGGAACCAATAGATGTATCTCTTTCACATCAATTTCTCTCTCTCTCTCTCTCTCTCTCTCTCTCTCTTTCTGCCTCCCTCCCTCCCTCCCTCCCTCTCTCTAAAAAATCAATGGAAAAATATCCTTGGGTGATGATCAACAAAACAAAAAACTACTTCTTCACATTGACAAATGTATAGGTGGTCATATATAAAACTTCTCAGAGTCATGGTTGCATATTATTATTATTATTATTATTATTAGAGGCCTGTTGCACGAAAAGATTTGTGCAATAGGCCTTCCCTTCCCCTGGCTGCCGGCACCGGTTTTCCTCTGGCACCGGTGACCCAGGCCTTCGTTCCGGCCTGAGCCGCCTTCAAGCCTTCGCTGCTCTGGGTGGAGCTGCCTTCAGTCTTTGCTCCGTCGCTTCATGCCTACGTATGCAAATTAACCGCCATCTTTGTTGGCGGTTAATTTGCATATCACGCTGATTAGCCAATGGGAGGCGTAGCGAAGGTACAGTCAATTACCATGTTTTTCTATTATTAGATAGGATTAGCAGCAATAGCTTCATTTCTCTCCATCTGATAGATGTGCGATATAATGTAAGAATTTTTTATTCCTTCAAAGGTCCCCATTGCCCCCCTGCAGGTAAGAAGAAAGAGGGTTTTACAAATGGTTTCATGTTTTTGACATTGGACAAGCTCATCAACACTAGAACTCCCAAAGCAAATACTTGTTCCATTGTCTCTTAGACTATGTTTGGCAGGGGTACAGAGAAAAATCAAGAGCTTGACAGATATAACCTCAGAGTAGCTCCTGAACACTTTACCTTGAGCAAGCTGCCTAGTCATTCTTAACTGTAAAATGGGGATGCAAATGCGACTTTTAAAAGTGGCTGTGGTTGATCTCTTACCAACCCCCCTCCCACTCTCCCCTGCCTTCCCTCTGAGGTTTGATGGTCTGTTCAATGTTTCTATGTCTCTGGATCTATTTTTGTTCATCAGTTTATGTTGTTCATTATATTCCACAAATGAGTGAGATCATGTGGTATTTATCCTTCTCTGACTGGCTTATTTTGCTTAGCCTAATGCTCTCCAGGGCCATCCATGCTGTTGCAAATGGTAAGAGTTCTTTCTTTTTTACAGCAGCATAGTATTCCATTGTGTAGATGTACCACAGGTTTTTAATCCACTCATCTGCTGATGGGCACTTAGGCTGTTTCCGCATAACCAATGGTCACAGACAGTAGGGGGATGAGGGCTTTTGCTGGGGGGAGGAAGCAGCCCTGGAGAGGTCAATGGGGGAAAAAAGGAGACATATATAATACTTTCAATAATAAAGAATTTAAATTAAAAAAAAGTGGCTGTGATGCCTAAATGAGAGGGCATATGTAAGGGATGTGGAGCATGGTAGGTACCAAAAGACATGCCATGACCTCTGGGTAGTGATGAAATTGTCAGATTCTGTAACAGACTTACAACTGGCCTCGGGCGCTGCAGTGCTGATGAGCACCAGCATATATCACATGCTAGACTAAAGTGCCTGCTGCAACCTTTGCGGGTGAAATATCTCTCTATGTTTGTTTCAATGGGGACACTTCAAGATTTTTTTTAATGTAGTAGCTTAGCTTTTTGGAGTTTCATTTTCTATTCTAAAAGTAGTAAATGCCCATTGAAAATAATTTAACAAATTATTAAAAAGTTGGAAGAAGAAAATAGAAATCACCATTAATTCTAACATTCCGACTTTTTTTGGAAGCCTTTTTCTGTGTGACTAGTTTTAAAACTGTGTGGAAAAGGCTTCTATATATATTTTTAGGTCAAGTGGGAATGGCACTTCTATTTTCTTTTGGGATCTAAATAAATGTTTAAAGGATCCTGATATTTCTCAGGATAAGACTCTGATTATAAATAAATCTTTGACTTATTCATATCTTGCAGATTGACAAATCACATGGATATGTGATGCTTTTAAGACCTGCCACTTCTCCCAAATCTATTTTGCCTCTGAGGAATTGTACAATAGATGGATCTCAAGAATATACTGGAGCTTTTTCTCAGAATGGGTATGATTTCTTGGCAAACATAATTCAGTACAACTTTATGTTACTGAAGCAAGATTATCAAAGATCTTGGCAAATATATGGGGTAGGATAGCTGTTGGATATCATATCATTTCAGGATTGGCTATGTAAGACAATATGCTTCATAGGTTAAATTAATCTCTTTGAAAAGAGATGTAAAATTGAATGCTTCACATAGCAATAATTTCCTATCTTTCTGGATCTCTATACTCCTAGGATTGTTCAGTAGTATATGTCTAACCCCGGTTTAAAAACCACATTATTTTTTTAAACTATGCTTTTCTGCATATTTTAGACATTATTGCTATAAGAGAAATCTCCTAAAAAATAAAAGTCAAAATTGTTTTGTCATTATTAGAATCCTTCAAGTAATTATCTGTCATCAAATAGAATCCAACAAACTTCTGGAACACCTTTAGCTATTTCATAAAGGATATGGTGAAAGAAAGATTTGTTACCTGTAATTGTGGATGTTTGATTCTTAACATTGAGACAAAACTGCCCTGCAAAATGCTGGAGAGAAACTTGCCTTTGTTGCAGCAAAGGTAACATCTCTGGACAGAGACCTGTGTGATTCATGCAGAGTGGGACCTGGCTAGGGGAGAATGACTACCTTCTTAAATGAGATGACCTGAGAGATCATCAAGACCCCAACTGGTGCCCAAATAACCTCACTAACTGAAATTCTCTCTGACCAATTCCTATAGGTTAGCTGGCAAAAGCAGATGAATACATGGAATGTGATTCCAGGAATGTAGAACTTCAATAACCCAGTCTTGCTATTTTGTAGCCAAACCATTAGAGAAAGGAAAGATTCAGAGGCCATTCTTGTGCTGTTGGTTAATTGCTGCTTTGGGAGAGATGAGAGTGTAGAACTGAAGGAGAGGCTCACTGCTGGGCTCTCAGGCTGGAGTAAGTTAAAGAAGGGAGGAGGAGAGGTGCCCCACAGACAGGGGCTCCTGGGTGGGCAAGCCTGGGCTGGGACCCTCAGCAGTCGCAGGTCAGCTGTGCAGGCAGGCATGCAGCACCATTGCATTGGGAAGAATTACAGCAGACTCCTCTTTCTGTTTTCATTTTCATTTTTTTTCCAGTTTAGCTCAGGCAAGTGACACTCTAAGCCATTAGCTGTTAATGTTGGCAAGAGATAGCAAAAATGTCTCCAGTGCAGGAAATGTTGGATACATGGGATTTTAAATGAGAATATTTGTGTATTTGCTTTCCCAATCCTTATTCTTTTAAAAAATTTCTTGTAATTTTAGAAAAGCCCATTTATATTCATAATTTCTATTTTAAAACACTCAATTAGAGACTTTGGAGGGTTCTTTATAGTTTACTCACATGATTTCTGAACTTTGGGCTATGGCATCCCACAGAGGCAGGGTAAGGGAGCATCTTGGGGAACTATCTGTGATTCAATGACATACCTCCAGCAAGAACACTCCACTCAGGTAACTGCGGTTGAGTTAGCTTTCCAATTCACAACATGGATACGACTTAAATATAGAATGGGGAAAGATAATTTAGCTAATTACATCTGTTTTTAAATTACCATCAGTATTGTTTACTAATTTATGAGAATTTCTTTCTTTTTTTTTTGCCCTTAAAAATGTCTCTCTCCCTCTCTCTCTTTCTTTAATCCTCACCAGAGATATGTTTGTGTGTGTGTGTGTGTGTATGTGTGTGTGTGTGTGTGTGGGTTTTTTTCTTTATTAAATTGACTAGAGGCCTGGTGTATGAAATTGTGCACAGAGGGCTGAGGGTCCCTCAGCCTGGCCTGCACCCTCTCACAATCCGGGACCTCTGGCTCCTAACCGCTGTCCTACCTGTCTGCCTGATCGCCCCTAACCACTCGCCTGACTGCCTGCTTGCTCCTAACCACCTCTGCCTTGGCCCCACCACTTCGGCTTCATCCGGAATGACATTCGGAAAGGTTGGTCAGCTGTCTGGTCCTAATTAGCATTTTATGCTTTTTATATTATAGACTAGAGGCCCAGTGCACAAGAATTTGTGCACTGGGGTGGGGGGGGCGGTTTCCCTCAGCCTGGCCTGCCCCCTCTCACAGTCCGGGAGCCTCAGGTGATGTCCTACTGATGGGGAGCAGGCCTAAGCCACAGTCTGGCCTCACCCTGCGGGAGGCAACTGGGCTGATCAGGGGAAAGCGCCATCCCCATCACCCCGCTGCTGCTGCCACTGCTGGCCGTGGCGGCTGCGAGGCCTGAGCCTCAGCCTCGCAGCTGCTGCGTCTCATGGCTGCCTGAGCCCCGGGCCTCACAGCTGCTGTGGCTTTGTCCAGATGGATGTCCGCCCTAATTAGCATATTACCCTTTTATTAGTATAGTTTCTTAGAGAGAGAGGAAGGGAGAGAAAGAGAGATAAACATCAATGTGAGGGAAACATTGATTAGTTGCCTCCTGTATGCTCCTTGACCCAGGACTGAAACCTGCAACCTTTTGGTGCATGGGACAAGGTTTCAACCAACTGAACCACCCAGGGAAAGGATGTCTTTTTTTACCTTCTTCTTATTTTTGTAAAAAATATATTTGTATTGATTTCAGAGCAGAAGGAAGAGGGAGAGAGAGATAGAAACATCAATGATGAGAGAGAATCATTGATTGGCTGCCTCTTGCATGCCCCCTACTGGGGATTGAGCCCACACCCTGAGCATACACCTTGACCGGAATTGAACCATGATCTTCAGGTTCATAGGTTGATGCTCAACCACTGAGCAATGCTGGCCAGGATCTTTTTATCTTCTTATTTAAATAATGTATTACTAAATTATTTTGATGATTGTTTGAGAAATTGTAGCAACTTCACTGCTACCATCTAGTGGACAATGAATGCAATTAATCTTTCTTCAGCTTGACAACTTCTAAAACTGTGACTTCAAAAGATTCTTTTTGTTTTGTTTTCTGTCATATACTATCATTTTTTAAAATTAATTTTTCTATTGAGGTAACATTGGTAAATAACATTATATAAGTTTCAGGTGTACAACATTGTCAATATCTGTATACTCTGTTGTGTGCTCTTGGTGGTGAGCACAAAATAGAATTCTTTTTTTTGAAAAGTACACTGTCATAGATATTTCAACATATGCTGGATGTGGAATCCTGTTTTCCTTGAATCCACAAAGAAAACAATGAACTAATATTTTGTTCTATGGTTTTAAAATAAGAGATGTTCCCAAACTATTAATAAATACACATTATTTTAAAATTTGCACTTTGCACAATATACTCCACCATTAGCATGTCCAGTTCTAATTCTGGAAAACTTCAAGTCCTAGAGTGATTTTTTGTGCAGCCAGGGTTCCCAGTACCTCTTGTTTTACTTTCAGTCTGCATTCTACAACTTAGCCTGGTGGGTGTTTTAAAAACTGATCACATCATTTACAACTTAATGCCTTTCATTGCTTTCCATTGTTCCTAGACCAATGTTCCAAATCCTTAAGATGACCTGCCTAATATGATCCCTACTCCTTCCTCAGCCCGTACACAGGCCTTTCTTTCCTCAACTCTCTTAAGTTTCACCCTCTCTGGCTTCTTCTCTCAGGTTCTGAATAGTCACAGGGCCTGGAAGGGGTGTTCTTTTCATCACCTAATTGTGACTTAATTCTTCAGGTTTCAGTACTTCCTGAGAGAGCCTTCTCCCCACATCAAGTAGGTAGACCTTTTAAGTTTTTTTAATGCAGCTTGTCCACCACTTACTTGCTTAATGTAAATTAATGGATTATTACATAACAAGTTAAATAACTATTTCATGTCTGTCTTTCCACATGGTCTATACAACCATTGAGGGCAGAAATGTTATCTTTCTTTTTCATTGCTCTGTTCTCAATTGCTTAGCAAAGGGTTTGGCACATAGCACACAGCTCATAAAATAACTTGAATGAGTTGAGTGAGATGAAAACTAAATCAAGATAGGGTCTTTTCACCTATACTATCGTTTATGACCCTTGAAAGCCCCCTTCATAACCTGCGCATCTCTGTGCTCTGCCAGTTTTGGCCAACACCCCGAGGGCTTTAACTCCCATGTGCAGTGGACCCACTTCATTACTGTGCACAGATTACTTAGTCATTTGTTCACTTCATTTCCCCCCAAAGAAGTAGGCAATCTGTCAACTTTTCCGATGATAGTGATTCACTTTTATTATTACTTTTTCCAACTAATTTAATAGACCCAAAAGCTTAAAAGAAGAATTAGGATCTGGAAATATCCAAGCAAGCAGAAATGAGAATTCAGGATAGAAAAGAAACAGTGAGCATTTTGGACTAAGGCTCTCAGATGCTCGACTAGTATGGATGCTCCAGGACGTAGTTGGCAATGTGCTTGATCGCCAGCATTGTCTCTTCGCAGGTTGGCCGAATCTTGGATTCAGGAAGGGCAAAGCCGTATCTGCCTTTATCCCGCAGTTCAAAGGTGAAGGAATATTTGATTCCTTGGTCATAAGCCCAGTCGTCAGAGCCTCCAGCAGCAGGATCTGAAATGTGCAAACAGCAGAAAACAAATCTTTACATCTAGGAAGGAAATTTTTAAACATGCCAGCTTTCTTTTATAATTAAAAATGTTTCACTGTGCAAAATAATATAGGCTGCTTGCCTAGTAAATTGGATCATAAAAATATAAAGGCTATTTTAAAAAATTAGACCATTGTTGCCACTAAGCCTCCTTTGTGGGAATGATGTGTTTACTACCCTAGGAAGTATGTAATTGTAATGTATAAACTACTCAGTGTGCTTGTATGCTGTGGTAAACTATGCCATATAGTATGGAATTTGTTTACAAAATATATATAATTTCTTGGAAAAGAATATGTATCTTCCAGGAAAATAAGAAAAGCTGCATGGTGACTGGTAAGAGGAGAGGACTCTCAGCCCTGGGGCCACTGTGCTGAGGGATAGAACTGGAGCAGCCAGAGGGCAGGGCTATGCCTTCATTTTTGTTTCCTCAGGGCCTGGCTTATGTCCTGGCATGGATTAAGCAGTCATCCAGTCATTCATTCAATAACAGTTATGGTGTCACTGCCACATGGATTATGAATTCATTTATTGATTCACTTGTTCTTTCGTTAGTTCATTCATTCATTCATTCACTTATTTATTTAATTCAGTCAACGATGTATAGCCCCCACTGAGCAGCAAGCCATGGGCTCAACTCTGGTGATATCAGGACAAAGAAAAGCCATGGCCTCTTCCCTCCCAGACCTTAGAGTAGAATCACAAACCTCACTGGACTAGGCTGAATAAAATATACAAGAAGTTCTCAGTATATGAATAGGTGGGTTATTTCTGCTAGAACCCCTTAAGATAATAGTATATGTTGTCGGACTCAGAGCAGTTTTAAAAAGGACAAGAAGACAGAGAACTGTATTCTACATAAAGCTTTTTTTCTTTTAAAAAATTTTTAAAGCCTTAGGATTGGAGCATCTCCCACTGCACGGGGGGCCCCTTGATGATAGGACCTAGTCTTTTTCCTTGTATTTCCAGTCCTTTCAGACCTGGGGCAAAAGAAATTAGCAAAGGCAGAGAAAAATATTGGTAGATTTTGAAAACAAAGCCTGCAGAATGTGCCTTCCTAGTGACTCCAGGGCTCTGGGGTCCAGCCCCCACCTCATTCTCCTGCTGCATGCATGTCTCTTGTCACTCGTTTGCACACCCGAGCGCCTGGCTTGAGCCTGAAGTAGGCCTCCCTCCTATGCTTTCCTCCAGCAACTGTTCTGTACCATCACCTGGGCAGTCACCCTTGACACGAGGCTGGGCTGGTTACTCCTTGGGGTGCTCTCCTTGTGCTCCCTCTGGTCAGCTCTCAGCTCACCCCTGTCCACAGTTCTTCCTTCCCTGCTGTGGGTACTTTGAAGACTGACTGGTCCCTTCCTTCCCTTTCTTCTCTCTTTCCTACTCTCCACCCTTCCTTTCTTCTCCAGCACCCAGTAAGGTCTGGCACATGGTAGATGCTCAATAGGTGTTTATAGAGAGTGAATGTTTACGTGTGTTGAAAGCGATATACTTTTTTCTCTTTTTCTGAACAGAAACTGATGACATATTTTATAAAAAATTCACCCTGAGGCAAAACCACATGGTTTAAATGATCAGAAAGAAAAGGCTCTGGGAGCCATTATCGCTTTCTTAGGCACAGGCTCTCCCTGCACAGTTCGGAAGCTGATACTCACAGATCGTGGTGGCTCCTGGGCCATAAGTGTACTTGGTGCCGTGCAGCGTGGCCAGCTCCTTCACAGTGGCTTTAGCCAGGGCATTCTGCAAAAGAACCAGGAGCGAGGGAGTAAGAAACCAGCGTACACACTGACAGAGCAAAACAAACACCCACACATTGTTTTGAGAACAGTCACAGTTCATTAACATTTTATACTCCTTTAGCACCCATTCCAGTTTTCCAGCAAACTTGGTCATGAGACCCCAGTGACTGCCTTGACAGGATGTCTTTCCCCAATGCCCCAAAAAGTCACTCAGTTTCCCTCTGTCCTACAGAGTGGTCATACTCTGTCAACACCATTTGCTGGCCTTAAGTCCTCTGTGACTTTTTCTGTCTTTAACTCAGTGTCCCCAGGGTCTAGTCCAGGGTTTGTCACTTAGAGGTTGTTCAGTAACTATTTGTTGGAACTCTGAGGATGGTCAGCACTCTTCTTACCCAATTATTTGGAATTAGGTCCTTTATTTATTTTAAATCACTGATACAATAAAGCATGAGTTCTAGGAATAACTTCTGTTTTAGGAAAATCTTTTGCTTAATTTTTTTTTCTGGAATTCTTATTTAGGCTTGTTTAAGAAATTTTTTAAAACCTTACTTTAGGCTAGACCTTACTTTTTATAGAGATCTGTAACTGTCCCAGATATTACATTTATTGACATTATAAAATGTCATTGTGAAGTAAAAATTAGGTCCTGTCTAAAGATTAGTTTGAAAAATTTATCTTATCTTTGGAGCTTGAAAGAGAAAGGAGGCAATAAGGTTTTTATGGTTATTACACACAAACAAACAAAAGTCAAATGCACAGAAAATAACTCCAAACCAAAAACACAAACCACCTGGCAACATAGCAGGTTATAAAGCCAAGATAAAGTCATGACAGGACTGTGGGAGGTGGGGCAGGAGCATCAGAAACTACTCATGTGAATGACTGAGGGTCAATGCTGCGTTCAGTGCCAGCACAGAGATGCTTAGGCATTGGCAGTTCCAAGGATGTGGGGCAGTTCTGGCTTGGAAGAGTTTTAGATTGAGAAATTAGAGAACATTTATTCTATTTCAAAATGCAGAACATTTGAATTCCAGAATAAAAAATTAGGAAATATTAACTTAAGTGTATTCTTTTTTTTTTAGAAATAGCATCACCCTCTCAAAAGACCTATTGCCCTCCTGCCCCTGCACTCAGTTCCCCAGGGAGAAGGGCTCTGTTCCCAGCTCCTCCCTGCACTATAGAGGCCCTAGCATCCACTAATTCACTGCCTATTTGAATGAATCACTTGGAAAACAAGGCCTGCTTAGGCTGTCTGGAGAATATAGGTTTGAAAATCTGACTGTTTACTATAAGAGAATAAGCCACAATTCACTCTGGTTGTGAAACTGGCTATTATTTCACACGTTGGCATCATTATCATGACTTGTACAAATGCTTGGAAAACTGTGCAGTTGGTGATGAAATCAGAACAATTCTATTTACAAAGTAGCAACTTCCCTTAGTTCTTTTTCTATTAAAACCAGTTTAATAGAGTCTGATGTAAAACTGCTGAGGGCACGTCCTATAAGACTTCAAGGATTCCAGCTCCCAAAGAGTTAATGCTTCATTAACCAAGTGGTACATTAGAAAATTTAAAAAGAAGTATAAAATTTAAATCATGATTTTCTGGTCTGGTTGACTGAATTGATGCAATCAGCTTTTTGGAATTAACATATTATTCTCAGACTTTTGGACACTAAGTTGAAAATTTCCTTTTTTCCTAAACTGCTAAACTGATATATGCTTTCTCTTACTGCCTGGCCTCGTTACTGATGTGATCTGTCTAGTTCCTGTTCAATCTTATTCTGACCCACACTGGAGTCAGGTCTTCTTACCACCTATTGCCCAATAGAATTGGAATAGTCTACAGACATTGCATCACGCTCCGGATAAATTTCAAACCATCTTTTAGAGATGTGAAACATGGCGAGGTACTCATTCTTTTGGTAGGTAAACAATACGTTTTTTCCTGTTCTATAATTTCTCTAACTTGCCATTACCCAAAGACATCTCTAGGTATTTTTTTTGTAAGGCAGAATCTCTGATTCTAAAAACCTTTTATTTCTTCCCTAGTTACCTTTTTCAGGCTTTTCATCTGTTCTATTTTTCTTTCCATAAGCCTTGAATTACTACTTTTATTTAGTAGGAATATGACTCTAAAAAGTTCCGGTGATCTAAGGTACAACAACATGACTATAGTTAGCGATACTGTATTGAACACTTGAAGATTGCTATGAGAGGAAAGCTTTAATGTTCTGTCCATAACAATAACTGCAACATCGTTCTGTGAGGTAAAGGATGTGTTGACTAATGTGGTAAATGTTTCACAATATGTACATGTATCAAATCATCATATTGTACACCTTACACTTACACAGTGTTATATGTCGGTTATGTCTCAATAAAGCTGGGAACCCCCCCCCCCCCAGATATGACTCTTTAGGGTTAGTTCCAAATGTGAAAAGTTATGAAGACTAGAGAAGATTTAAGACAAGAAGATCATTGTCATCATCTACTGAACTCTTGTGTGTTGGTTGACCTTCAAGTCTCTCAATATATTTATTGGTATAACAATATTTGAATTATCCAACAAAACCTAAGGGGCCTACTCGTGATCTGTTACTTCTTTTGACTTAATTAACATCAATTTATCCATAACTATTGTTAGAGTCACACAAAAGTTCAGTTTGCCTTTTCTGAAACAGTTGCTGTGCCTTTGATACTGAAGCACTATCTAAGATTGATGTTATCTTAAAACTGCAGTTATTTTGCTCTGTCACTCTGCACATTGCAGGAACATTTAGTTTGGGCCTCAGCATTGGCTCGCCTAGTCTGCATTGCTCTCTCATCTGGACATCTACCGCATCATCACATCTGTCAGTGGCTCTCACTTTCCTCCTTTCTGGGTTTAAGAGTTTGGGCTAGTCCCTCCCTTTCCTCTCAGGTTGCATCACTGACTGTGCCTCCCCCTGTCCCTTACTAGCTAGGTTCCCTGAACTCATCCCTGCGCACCCTTCCCTGCCTCTCCTTACCTCCTTGACCTTGGGTATCCTTCTTCCTTTGTTGGACTCTCCTTCCCCTCCTTATTCACATGGTTCACATGCTATTGTTCTTCAAGTTTCAATTTTAGTGTCACCTTCAAAGTTGCCAAAACTCTCTTAGGAAGCACTGAGCCCCCCTCTCTTGTGAGGGCTCATCCTCTATTAGAGTTCCTATCACTCTGTGGATGAAAGGGGCCACATGCTAACCTGACGAGCTCAGGGAAGGCCTGCATGACAATCTTGCAAACTCAAAGATCTAAAGTAACTACAAAGGATGGTCTGAAATTAAACTTTATCTAAAAGCAGTTATGGTGGACAGTCACATCTTAGGCTGGTATCTTCACTGACAAAGTCAACCTTTACCTTAACTAAGCCTATCTGTCTTTTTGCATCTATGATAACATATCCTTGAAATGTCTGGGTAACTTGTAACTTCCCTTTTCCGGACCCCTTGGGGCACAACCTAATGTGCCTGGGCACCAGGAGAGATACACAAATTCATTCATTGTTATTGTTATCATGTTAATTGTTGACTGTTAACTATCCTGCACCCACCTAAGTATGTGTCTATCATTTTGCTTTTCATCCAATCCCAGAGGTTTCTCCGCTTTGCTTTCTCCCGCCTCTCTAGTCTATCACCAATGGATTTCATGTAACCCACCTAGGTTCCCCTCCTTTGATTGCAATGTATAAAAATAGATGAAAAAACCGCCATTCTGTGGACCATTAGCCAAATCCATTGAGATACTGCTTCCCGGCAATTGTCGACAGTTTGGCTCAAATAAACTCACAAAAATTCTTTACAGGTTTGAATGTTTTTACATTAACAACTCTGTTGTAGTAACTTCTTTTTGGCATTTAATCTCCTTGTGAGGAGGGATTCTTGGCTTTTCATTTTGTATCTTCAGTAGGTTGCATAGCACCTACCACATGGTTGGTTGATTGATTCTAATTCTGGGTCTTTGGGGCATTACAGATGGGCCTGATTTGGAAGGGGGTTAGAGTGCTGAGCTCCGAAAAAAGGCTGAACTGTGACTTGCCTGAGTGGAGATTGGGATGCTTGTGGGGAGGGTGTCAGGCAGTACCAGGTACTGATGGCATTGACCTCTGCTATGGACTTTATTTATTTTTATTAATTTTTAAAAATGAAATCTGTGGACCCTAGCCCCTCAATACCAAGAGACAAAAAAGTTGGAACTGACATTAGTCAACCAAAATATCATCTTTTAAATTCCAATGATCATAACAAAAATCTTTGGAATCAGTGTGGGTCTTTTCTTTTAAAGAGTTCAAATACTTTCACAAATGTTAGTCATTTATCTTCCTAACATTATCTGTCCACATTTCATCGACATGGAATTTTCTAGCAGAATAGAATGCCATGGGGGGCAGTGTGCTTGGTGGGGATGTTTCAACTAAGCTAGTGACTGACCCCTTCCAGGAGTGGGAGTGTGGTGGGGGGGTTCCCTGCATTTGCTAAAATGTTAGAGTGGTAACTCCTTTTCCTGTCTGGCTCTGTATAAAGGGATGAGGAAAGCTAATGAAAGACCCACAGAAGCAATAGCTCATCAGAGTGTGATCTACATCTTGAAAAACTCCAATTAATGACACTTTCTATACAATCTGTTCTTTGAGGGACATGTTACATCTTTGCTCAATAGGTTCAAAATGAGAACTAACATTTACATAAACCTTAGACTCTACAAAGAACTCTTGCTAAGAGGTAGGTATTTTTATCCCCATTTTTCAGATAAAAGAACTGAAACTCAGAGAGGATAAAAGAACTTGCCCGAGGGCATGCATTCCTGGTAAGTGGCTGACTTGAGCTAGGTTCTTCTTGCTTCAAATCTGTGCTCTTTTTCACTTCTCCTTGTGGCTTTCGAATACTTTAAAAGAAGTGTTGCTGGAGCTGGTTTTACCAATTGTAAAGAACAGAAGAAAGCTAAATATAAACCAGCCTCAGAAAGAACTTTGCTTTCAGTCAAGGCCAAACATGGCCAGCCTTTATTAATCCTTATATGAGTTTCCTACCACATCTTATGCATGTTCTCTTTTGTCACCTGTTTTCTTAGAAAGAGGCCTTGGTCATACAGCAAAAGACAGTGACAGTCCTGAGTGTCACATCTAACTCAAAGCCCAAGAGACAAAAGACCAATTAGTATAATGGTTCCCCAGGCTCTGAGCTCCAGGGTGAGATGAATAGAGTGAGGGTGTTTCTTCCCACTGACCTGTGTCCCCAGGTGACATGTGATCAGGGACCCCCTGACTTAGGACTGTGCTTGTGGTCCTCATTGCAGCCTCCATGCACGCAGCCAGTGTCATGAAGGGAAGCTGCCTTCTAATCTTCCTCTGGTCCTTTATTCTGGTACTAGAAAACAGAGGCCCCAAACTGACAAGGGCTTTAAACCAATTCAAAGGACATTTTCTTCAGAACTTTGTTTCTCACTTGAATTTAACCATCCCTCTGGGGGAAGACATGCGATAATGGAAGCATCAAAATGATCTTTAACGGCAGTTTCCTTCCTTCTGTCCTGTGATAATGGGGAACTCACACCAAGGGACCAATGAGGAATTTAACTTTTGTAATTTTGGTGCAAAAGGAGAAGCCAGTGCTGAGGAGAAGGCCTTTGGGATTTTAAAAAACAAATGTGTTTCTGGGAAAAACGAAGAGGGTAAACAAGCATAGGCTTTGGTTGCAAAGCCCTGAGATTCAAAAAAGGCAAGGAGTTAGGGATAGCTTGGCTTAGGAGAGAGGACCTGTCTATCTCAGCAGAGCCCACGGGGAGTGTGGGAATGTTTTCACTGATGTAAACCAAATTTTTTCTTTGGCTGATCTACAGACATATTTTTAAGCTCTTTAAAATTCAAGGAAAATGTGAAGCATGAGTCAGCTGAAGTTTCAAAGTCCAGAAATTTTTTTTTTGTGTGTGTGTGGAAGTGGTGCTTCTTTTAAGTAAATATTAAGAAACAAATGCTACAGAATGAGGATGAACATGGCCTCCTGCACTTCAGATTTGCAGAACACTGTAAACTACGCATGAGAAGGGTGGGAGATGCTGTGAAAGCCAGGAACCTTTGGCTAGAAATGTGACTCCATTCTTATCTCTGTTTAAAGCAGGGTTTCTCCACCTCAGCACTCTGGACACCTGGGCTGGATAACTCTTTGCTGTGGGGTTGTCCTGTGCATTGTGGGATGTTTACCAGCACCCCGGCCTCTACCCACTCTATGCCAAGCACTCCCACAGTTATGACAACCCAAAATGTCCCCCCCTCCCCAACATTACCAAATGTCCCTTCAGGACAGGGAAGGGGGCAAAACTAGTTTACAAGGAAAGTCAAATAAAGGACATGATTATGGCAAAGAGTATATTTTATAGAAAAAAATTAAAAAGGAAGATAACTGGTTTTAAAGGTGCTCTGAATCCTTATTTTCCTGTTGACAATGGTATGTGTCTCTTAACTACCACTGCTAGGTCAGTCCTGCTAAAATATCACATTACTAGCAGGGTTGCCAGATTTAGCAAAAAATATGGGATACCTGGATTTTGGGGTATCCAAAATATAAAATTCAGGTAAACAAGTAATTTTCAGTATAAGTCTGTCACATGCAATATTTGGAACATACTTAAATACTAAAAATGATCTGTTGTTTTTCTGAAACTCAGGTGTCACGGAGTCCTTTGCTTGACCAGGCGATCCTATGTCTCAGGTGCCAACTCCAGGGCCTGGCTCCCACACAGCAGTTACCTGACATTTAAGAGCCTCTGCAGCCTGTTTGCCTCCTACCCACTCTTCTCTGGCAGGAACACACAGCCCAGGAGAGCCTCCTCTCCCCCATCGCCCCCACTGCCCATTGCACTGTGGTGCATTCGCTGGCTCTTCTCTCTCCCTTAAGTGCTCCTTTCCTCTGCCACCCCAATTCTGCCCTTCCTTCAAGGCTCAGAACAAATTGTGTTTCCTTTCTGTAACCTGCATTGAATAACTTCATCACATATTGCTATTTCCCCGCCCTGAATGCCTACTATTGTGCCTGGTTGGAAACTGCCATTCTGTCCTCCTCACCATGTCAGTAAGATCTTACACTCTCTATCGCAGGAGCCATGCTCTATGCTGAGCACTCAATAGGGGCTAAATAAAATTTCTGGTCATTGCCTGATAAGCCATGTACTGACTGGGAATTTTAATAAGCCAAGCAGTCACTGAAAATGTATAGAGGTAAGTTAGCAACTAGTTTTTCTAATCAAAGAAATTCTGCAGTTGTTATTTGAAAATTTTTTGTCTTTTAAGTGAGATTGCAAATTCTGTGAAAATTCCTGAAGCAGATGTTTTGTGCCTCAAGTCCTGTCTGCCTTAGCTGCTGGTAGTCTGCCTAACAGTGGGGCTATGGCCTCATTGCTCTTGTTACTAGGCAGAGACATGGTGACAACTGTGATTGGGTATGCTCATGACCCTGCAGCTGTCCACCTCCTAATCACAATATTTATTTCCTTTGATTTTTATGTTTATCTCTAATCAGAGCCTTGTGCTGTGCTCACATGCTTGGATGGAACACTGGATTTCTATCTTGGTGGCTCATTAACTGAAACTTTAATTAAGAAGTAGTGAGGTGCCACAAGACTGGAAGGTATTAGACTTTAGAAAAATATTTCTATCTTTTTGTTTAAGTTTAATAATTTTTCAGTAAGACTGTCATTTTTCTCCAGTTTAATCATAAAGACTGGGCTCTGAGAAGTGAGGCATCTCAGCTGACCAGTGTAAATCCTTAGCAAAGTTAGGGGCAGAGGCATGAAAGACTATTTAATGAATAATAGCTATAGGGGGTACCAACCTAGAACATGGCCACACCAATGTGTGTGTGTGTGTTTGGAAATTAGGGCAGCCTAAGAAGTTCTTTAGGATCTAATAGTTCCAGGCCCTAGGCTGCCTCTACTACTGCTGTTGACTTTGCCAAGCCTTTATTGTCTCAGCTGGAAAACAAGAAGATCAGAGATATTCCAAGATTTCCAGCTGTAGAATTCTGTGTTTCTAATGCAGAAATGTGGTGTGAGATGCCTGCCCCTTCGTGTACTTTTGTGGAGTGCACATCAGCTTTCCATTTGCTCAAGATACTTAGTTGACCTGTTATGATGCTGGGTTCCTACTTTTGAACTTAGAAGTGGTGTAATAATAATTACTATTATTAACAGTGCCATGTAGGCCTCTTTGGGAGGAAGGTGTACGAAAGATTGGGAGCTTCTCCATACTCAATAAATGCAAAGATATGAATAAGTTTGGGAGCCTTTTCAATTATGTCTGCTAGTTTTTATTTCCTGTGACAATAAAGAGGTCATACAATTCACTATTTCATTATCCTTTAGAATTTTGAAAATGTAAGTATATTCTTTATCTGGGCCTTAAACCTTCCTTTGAAGATAGTGATAGCTTTATAGCGAGGAAGTCAACCCCAAGGAACCAGACAGTTTATTAAACCATTGGAAACTTACAGTGCACTTCCTATGAAAGTGATTTGCAAACTGGGAAGCAATGCATGTAAGATACTTTTATGATTCCTCACACTTTTTTTACTGATCTGTTGAAGATATATTTTTGTAGCCTTCCTTGTCATCCATGCTGTTACTTATGTTCTTCTACCTCATTGGTCTTTTGCATTCCTATCTCTGCCTTTCTTCACTCTGAAAGTTGTCTCATGATATGGGCAACTGTCAGGCAATCTGCATCTAAGATCTTTCAGAAATGAAGCCACATCAATTTTCATCATGACTCAGACATCAAAGGATTGCTACTTATAATATGTCCTAGATTTGGGCTAAGAATGCTAATATAAGTAGAGAATAATTTCCTTCAGCCTGGAGTCTTATTCTCTTTGAATATTTTTTCCCAACAAGTATAATCTTATAAACTTTATAAGTATATAGAGAAATTAGAATTACACACACTCACGCCAAATTTTGTGTAAGACAAAATCTGCTTTGCATTACTTTAAGAAAATTCTGACTTATCTATAATGTGGTATGCCCATAATTTATCTTATTAATTTTTTCTACGTTTTATTTCCTACTGTGGTCACATTTTCCTAACTGAGAATTAATCTGGAGGCACTAGAGTTGGATGGAACTTTCATCTTTCTAGATCAAGACTTACTTTTTCCTTGATATCCATATTACAAATAAAAACCACAGAAAAGCTAATGTTATTCTTTTTGAGAGACTCAAATTGTCTTTTGGGTACAAATATATTTATAATAACTCTATAGTTATGAGCTGTCCTAGCAAAATGTGCCTAGGAAATAAGTAAGTTGAATTTACACAAAATAAGAAAAAAGTTGAAAGTATCTTTATTTATTCAAAAGACTTAAAGTTGCTTTGGAATGCCAACCAAAATCCAGATCCCAAAAGAATCAGATAATCAAATAACATCCACCTCGGATTTCACTAGTGGCATTTAAAAATTTCTTTTAAGATATGAGGCAAAAGTTTAATTATAGAAAACAATTTTAAGAAAATAAAGTAACTTTTAAATGAATGAGTGTGATATAAGTACAATTATATTTTGCATTTTAGTTACCTATCTGATTATGCTCTGAAAAATATAAGAAGTCACATGTACTGTTCCTTGAATTTATTAGTTTTGTGAATGTAAAAATAAACATCCAATGTAAGATTATTTTGTGGTTTGTGCTTTTTTTGAGAATAGACTGTGAATATTTTAGTTTGTTATAATTCTGTTTATTACACTCCTTTGCTAATTAGAATTTAAAAACAATTTTGGAGGGCAGGATTTCTAATATCTTTTTGTACATTACCTCTCTTTTCTTGATTTTAAATGAAGGAGTGATTGTTAGAGAGGAGCATTAGTGGCTCGCTTTCTAGGGGTCGGCTTCACACTGCTGGGGGCATGCATGAACTGGCCCACCAAACCCACTAACTCGAGCCTTGAGTCTGTTTCTGGGTGAAACTACCATAGGAAGGAGCAAAAATTATTCAGGAGATTCTATAAGTAGAACTTTATTTTTTTTAAAAAAGGATAATCTGTAGCAGTGGTTCTCAACCTTCTGGCCCTTTAAATACAGTTCCTCATGTTGTGACCCAACCATAAAATTATTTTCGTTGCTACTTCATAACTGTAATGTTGCTACTGTTATAAATCAAAATGTAAATATCTGATATGCAGGATGGTCTTAGGCGACCCCTGTGAAAGGGTGTTCGAGCGCAAAAGGGGTCGCGACCCACAGGTTGAGAACCGCTGCTAGACTTTTAGAGTAGCCCAGATAGTATGTTATTACTATATGGAGTGACAAAGTTTTCATCTAAAAGGGTTTACATTTATTCTCAAAATAAGAAAAAGCATTGAAACTTTGTGAAGCAGTTCAATTCAAAAGAATACTTTGTCTTAGTCTTTTAGAATTTATGTTTAAAACTAGTTGCTATTAAGCAAACTGGATATCCTGGTTATTGTTACACTTAATATGGTTTATAATTTTAGTTTTACTATTTTACTTACCAACTTATCAATGCTTAGTTATTATGGCTTTGTCTTTTTTATTTTGATGTGGTACAATTTAAACTTATTCACATTAATTAAGCAAACAATACATGCCACCACCTCTCCATTGGTGACCAGAAATCTAGGACTGAAGTGAAGAGCTGACCACACCCATCTCTGGGACAGAGGGCCTTGAGCACCCACTGGGAACACTGAGTATAATTGGAACAGTGAAATATTTAATGGTTCCAACTAATGATGTTTTCTTTGTTTTTTGGCAACAGATAGGGAAAATGGGAAGCTTTTTGAGAAATAGCATTTTTTTAAAAAGAACAACCTTGTCAGCTATTAGCTATCATTTTTTTTTTCTAAGAGTCTGAGTTATTTTTCTGTTTTGCTCTTCACAAAACATTTACAGCATTACATGTTTTATTTGGTCTTTGAAAGACTGAATCTGAAAGTACAAAGCAATATTTTTCACTTGTTAAAGTTACCGGGTCTTCAAATTTATGTATGTAGGTAAGCCAAATATCTATGTCATTGTCTAAGTAAAATACTTTTTTGGGGGGGAGGGGGCATAACTCAAATGATTTATTTTTTAATTTTTTTTCACATGCTTTAAATCTTTTCTTTTAGATCACTGGTCCCAACTTCTGGCAGCCAGATGTTTCACAAATTTAAAAAAATATATTGTTTGAAGAATTCAAACCTCCTTATTTAAAAATAATATGTATTGATGTGTGATATTTGTTAATTATGTAATTTAGCTTTTCATGTAGTTATATCTTGATTCTCCAACAAGATTGCTAGTTTTTTTTGAGTCAGGGATATTAATTATTTCCTATATCAAATAAGGACCCATTCACATCATTTTTTCATTGACTGATTTACTTTTGTGTCTCACCTCATCAAACAGTGAAATAAGCAATTTTAGGATCTCATCACAATCCAATGTCAACCAAATGTACCACATTCCTAATGACATCTGCCACACTCAGCCTATGTGAAATCCAGCTCAAAGCAACTTGACAAAATTGACTTTCTGATTAAGATTATACATGACATGAGGGAACTTTGTGGATTATCCCAGATGCCTCTGAAATCGTCATGTGAGTGAATACTGTGGTGAAGCAGGAGGAGGTGGAACTATTGTCATTTTGAAGATGAGTGAATAAACCACATGTTGGGACCATTCCCTGAATCAAAACCATATTTCTTTTAGCTAATTTATTTAGCCACTTCTAGATTCTCTGTAAATTTGTTGTAAGTCTTTTGCTTCTATTACCAAAAATTATTAATGGAACTTCTAGAAATTGTTCTTATGATTTTTTCCAATAATAGAATTTAAAAAATTTAACAGTGAAATACCATATCTACTGTCAAGACTACTTACCAACTCAACATTGTCCTCTGTGAGTTTGTAATCATAGGAGTAAGGGTAAAGCATCATCTGGGAGTATGAGTGGATTGTCAGATATGCTTTGATGGAAGACAGGTTGTTGCGGATGAAATTAGCCAGGGCCTTGGTCTCTTTTTCAGACTCTGCAGCAGGCCCACAGTAAGTTTCATCACAGGGGTTTCGAGATGCTCCAAGTTCTAGAAAACATATATTGTTAATGGTAAAGATCATCTACTAAAGTTCTCACAGGGCATATTTCAAACTTTCAAATCAGAGAGTTAAAGATAAGTGGTTTCCATAGGAGTACAAATAATCATCATCATGTATGTACACATTATAAACTATGTACACATTTAGTCACAAGATTAGGGTAGTGTGTTTTTAAGCTGACAGCATGTGAAACCAGCAATGTTTCCCTGTGTAGTATTATACAGTGAGATCAATATAGTGTATGAAAATTAAAAAGTATGGAGCAAACTAATATCTATGAGAAATTTTCATATTATTGCAATCATTTACTGAGAATTGAATCACGAAATTATAATTCTATCACAATTTTGTTTAAATAGCTATTTAATGATGGTCTCCTCTCGATTATACATTCCATAAGTAGTAGGATTATGTCGGGTTTGTTCAGTCTTATGTTCCAGCATCTAGCACAGCTGGGAACACAATAGAGCACATAACACATTTTTATGGACTGAATAAACTCTATTGTCTATGCTTTCAGAAATTAGAACTCTAAACTATAAAATTTTATATTTTTTCTTGTTTTAGATACTATTATGTTTCCTATCTTATTTTTCCTCCTATGCTTCTCAACAGATACATGCAAATGGTCAGCCAGATACTTACTGCACCAACCAGCATCAAAATTTCTGTTGGGGTCTGTACCAATGCATTTAGTTCCATCATAGGTGGAGCGAGTCTTTCTCCACATTCGGTTCTAAAAGTGGATTATATGGTTAGAACAAGTATAATAGAAAGTGGTTGGTTTTAATTTAATCAGTGTCTCTAAATACTAGTTCATATACCTTGGTCCAGGTGTAGACATAGCCATCAATATTGACCACAGGCAAGACATAGAAGTCTAACTTTTCGAGAAATTCTGTCATGTGGATCTCACGTCCATAGGTGCGAACAGCCTGTGATGAATTACAAAGCAGAATTTCATGAAAAAATGGAATGCACGGTGCTGCTAAAATTTACATAGACTAGATGATATTGACTTTGGTTAGATATTAATGTTTAAAAATCAATTAGCAAAATACTGCTGATAGTTTTGTTTAAAACACTTGTTTCTAATTTTTCTCTGTTTCCAGGATACTCTATTTCATCCCTATGTATTCCACATAATTATTATTTTTATTTTAATTTTTTACTTTAAAGTTTAACAAAGATTTAACAAAACTAAAGACTTTTAAATAACATACATACTCACTTCCTTTGCAATAATAACTGTGATAACTTTTTTCAAAGCTAGTAAGATATGAGGGTAAGACCCATTCTAGTAAGCAAGGAATGTCTATGGGTGGCTATGCCTGTTTCTCACAATATCATCTAGAAATTTATTTAATTTCTATGAAACCTCCTGTAGATGGTCTATCCAGTGTCTATTATAGAAAAAGAATGAGAACTTCTTCCATTATAAATTGAGTTTGCACTAATGGACTTTGGGGAGCATCTCACTGAGGCTCCAAGCTGTACAATGATGGAAGTCTTCTTTGTATGATTGTTTCTTAAGAAGGGACCTCTTTTAAGGGACTGGACTAGTTCTCCATGCTAAGAACACTTATCTGTGAATAAGGACCTCATGCCCATTTATTATGTTCTCTTAGTCACAGTCCCTCAGGCCCAGAATTATTTTAAACTTAAATTTAACTCTCTCCTAAGTTTGCTTGAATAGACTTTATGGCATTTGAGGCTTTTATGTATTAACTAGAGGCCCGGTGCACAAAAATTTGTGCACTCGTGGGGGAGGGGGGTGTCCCTCAGCCCAGCCTGTGCCCTCTCGCAGTCTGGGACCCCTCGGGAGATAACGACCTGCTGGCTTAGGCCTGCTCCTGGGTGGCAGAGGGCACTCCCAATCCTTAGGTGCAGCCCCTGGTCGGGCTCAGAGCAGGGCCAATTGGGGAGTTGGGGCGCCGCCCCCTGTCATGCACAGAGCAGGGCGGATTGGGAGGTTGCGATGCCACCCTCAGTCACGCTCAGGGTAGGGTCGATTGGGGGGTTGGGGCACTGCCCCCTGTCACACTCAAGGCAGGGTTGATGGGGAGGTTGTGGTGCCACCCCCTGTCACGCACAGAGCAGGGCCAATCAGGGTGTTGGGGCGCTGTCCCCTGTCACTCACAGAGCAGGGCCCATCAGGGGTGTTGGGGCTCCATACCCTGTCACGCACAGAGCAGGGCCAATCAGAGGGTTGAGGAGCTCCCCACTGTTACTCACAGAGTAGGGCCGATAGGGGAGTTGGGGCACCCGCCCCTGTCACACACAGAGCAGGGCGGATCAGGGGGTTGGGGTGCCACACCCTGTCACACTAAGGGCAGGGCGGATGGGGGAGGTTATGGCTCTACCCTGTCACACACAGAGCAAAGGCCCGTGGAAGGGGGGTTTGGGCCCCCCCCCCTCAATCCCCCCAAAAAGCAAGGCCCGATCAGGGGGGTTGGGACGCCGCCACTGTCACACTCAGGGCAGGACCGATGGAGAGGTTATGGCTCTACCCTGTCACACACAGAGCAGGGCCTGTGGGGGGGGGGGTTGGGGCGCCGCACCCCGTCACACACAGAGCAGGGCGGATCAGGAGGTTGGTGCACTGCACCCTGTCACACACAGAGCCACAGGGCGATCAGGGGGTTGGGGAGCTCCCCCCTATCAGGCACAGAGCAGGGCTGATCAGGGGGTTGGGGCGCCTTCCCCTGTCACGAACAGAGCAGGGCGGATAGGGAGGTTGTGGCCCCGCCCCCTGTCACTCACAGAGCCGCAGGGTGATCAGGGGGCTTGGTGGCTGCCCCCTGTCACGCTGCTCCAGGGGCCGGGAGCCTTGCTGCTCCGCTGATCCTGGTGCTGGGAGGCATATCACCCTTTTACTATATAGGATAGAGGCCTGGTGCACGGGTGGTGGCGGGCTGGTTTGCCCTGAAGGGTGTCCTGGATCAGGGTGGGGGTCCCCACTGGGGTGCCTGGCCAGCCTGGGTGAGGGGCTGATGGCTGTTTGCAGCTGGTCACACCCCCTTCAGGGTGGGGGTCCCCACTGGGGTGCCTGGCCAGTCTGGGTGAGGGGCTGAGGGCTGTTTTCAGGCTGGCGGGTGACTGAAGCTCCCAACCGCTCCTTTTTTTCTTTTTTTTTAAATTCTGGGCCAGCTTTAGCTCTGAGGCTTGGCTCCAGCTCTGAGGCCTCGGCTGCTGAAAGCAGGTATCTGGTTTGTTTGGGTTCTATAATCGAAACACTGTTTCAACTCCAGCTCTGAGATCCCGGCTGGCTGAAAGCAGGTTTCTGGGGTTTTGTTTAGCTTCTATATTTGTAACAATGTTTCAAATGCAAGCTCAGAGGCCGGCAGCGGCAGGCAGGGAACGTTGGCTTCCTCCATCACTGAAGCAAGCAAGCCTCATGTTCGCTTCAAGCTGCCTGGCTGCCGGCCGCCATCTTGGCTGGCAGTTAATTTGCATATCGCCCTGATTAGCCAATGGGAAGGGTAGCAGAGGTACGGCTAATTACCATGTTTCTCTTTTATTAGATAGGATAGTTTTTATATACTCTTTGTGACTCTATGCATGTATGTTCATTACAATAACATGATAAAACATGGGCTTTTGAGGTTAGAGAAGCTATAGAACCATGTTTTTTCAATGTTCTACAATTGGAGATAATCACAGTAATGATAAAAGTTCTTTCCCTAGAGGACAGATGGGGAAACATTCACTAAAGTTAAATGGTGGCAATTGGATACATAATATGTCTAGAAACCAAAACCATACAAATAGACACAAAAGTGCTTCACAGAAAAGAAATTATATTGTATATAATTATATTTTATATATTTAAAAACACTTTAATATTTTCAACCTTTAATCTATCTATATAATACCCTAATATGCAAATCGACTGACCAGTGGAATGACCAGGGGAATGACCAGTTGCTATGATGCACACTGACCACCAGGGGCAGATGCTCAACACAGGAGCTGCCCCCAGCCTGCAAGCCCCGACCCAGCAGTGGTGGTGGGGGGCGGGGCCAGCAAGTGATCACCCCACCAGTCACCGCACAGATCGGCCCTGATCGCTGGCCAGGCCTAGGGACCCTACCCATGCACGAATTTCGTGCACCAGTCCTCTAGTTTTGTAATAATTTTAGAAGAGTTACAAGTACAGAGAGTTCCCATGTACCCTCCACTCAAGCTTTTCCTAATGTTACCATTTACATAACTATGTTACAGGCATCAAAGTGATACACTTTGGTACAAAAGTTTTACTCATATTTCACCAGCTTTTCTACTAATGTCCTTTTTCTGTTCTAGGACCCCCACACTGCATTTGGCTGTCATGTCTCCATAATCTCCTCTTATCTGAGACACTTCCTCAGTCTATCTTTGTCTTTTGTGATTTGGCACTTCTATTGAAGAGTGCTGTCTGGTTATTTTGCAGAAGGTCCCTCAGTTGGGCTTCTCTGATATTTGTAATAATTAGAGAAAGATTATGCATTTTGGGGAAGAATACCACAAAAACCATGTACCTTTTCAGTGCATAACATTAGAGAGCACATTGTATTGATTATGTCTCATACTGATGATGTTAACCTTGATCATTGTTAAGGTAGTTCCTGCTAGGCTTCTCCACTGTAAATTTTATAATCTGGTACATATTTTTCAGTAGGTACTTTTAGGATGGCAAATATTTTATTTCTCTTTAAATTTTACCCCCTAATTTTTGTGCATATCCATTGATTTTCCTAAAATTATTATTACTGTAGTGTTCTAATGGTAATTTTCTATTTTGCTCATTCTTTGTACATCTGTTAGTTGTAATTCTGTAAGAAAGACTTGTTCCTTCTTTCCTTTTTATTAACTTATTAATAATCTGTATCAATATGGGCTCATGGATATTTAAGAATTTTAGTTTTTAAAGGGCTTTCACATATATCTTATAATTAGAATTATAAGGGTTGAAAACAGTACCATTTATGGTAGGGAGCTATATGTACTATTTTCTTTTATTATAAGGCATGCAGTGATTAGTATCCAGAAGGTAAAGATCAAGTTAGTGTTTATCTACAATCATGAACTTTCATCCACTATACTACCTATTAGCCTTTCAACCAAAGGTGGGTGTGAAATTCAAGTAAATACAATTTGCTAACTGTTTTTATTTTAAAACTTGCTTTATGAAGGTCTTTTGGTGAGAGTTGCAACTAACACCCAAAAATAAGAACTTGAAATTATGATTTTTCTGTTATTATTCTCTTCTATTATAGGTAGGTTGTAAGGAATTGATTGAAGTAAAATAATACTTTCTACTTCTCTCTTCCCTAAATCATTTTACATACTGACCTCTCTCACAAACCACTGGCAGAATGCTGGGGAAATCCACTCTCTGGCATGGAAACCGCAGTCCATGAAAATAGCAGGCTTATTGGGTCCAGGTTTACCAACCTATTGCAAACAAAAGGAAAACTATTATTCATTAAATTTGGAGCTTACCAGTCACTACCCTTCTGAGCCTTAGATTTAACAGGTGAAACTTGACAGCAGCAAGAAATATATTCCATGATTAAATTAAAACATCATACTAGCACAGTATGTTCTTGCCACTATAACCCAGTGTTTGAGCTGAAGGCTTATTGAGCCCTATCTGTGGTCTTACATGGTTGTGTATTACTTCTATTAAGCTTGATAAGCACATATTTTCAGAAGGTGCTTAATTACCCTGCTTAATTGTCCTCATGTGAAGCTTATTTTCAGCTGCTATTATTAGGTGACAGGTCCAAGACAACTGGAAGAATAATTAGAAATAATAGTGATTGTTGCTAATCTTGTAAGAATTTTTTCTTCTCTCCCACTTATTCCTTGTCTTTTTATATTATTAGAATTATATGACCTAAATGGTTTTAGAAGATGACAGAAACAAATTGTTGATACGCTTTGTAATGTTGTCTGATAGACATGAAGTTTATGAAACTCTTTAGCAAATGGATTTGCAAACATCTGGGGGAAAAGAATTTCATCAAGGTAGATGATCATTTACATTGCTTAGACTCGGAGGAAAGTGGTTAAATTTATAGGACATCCATTTTATTGCATTTTTTCTTTTGAATAAAAGTCAACATAATGATTTAAAAATCCATGTATGATAAAAGAAGCTGGGAAATCTGTTTGATTCCCTGGGGGATATAGGCAGTGAAAGAATTTTAACAATGTTTGGGATGAGTATATCTGGGAATAGATGTTAATGTGTTAGAATTCATCGATTTAAAGCCCTCAGATATGGCAAGGTCATGGTTAAAAACAATTACCTTGAGGAGGTACATAGTGCGTCCTTCAAATGTGGTGCCGATTGCACTGCGAGAGATGAGGTCTGGATTCTCACTGGCAACTTGCTGAGTCCAAGCTTCTATCTACCAAATGGAACCATATGGATTAATGTGGCATTTTTGGTTCAATCCCCAAAGTAATGTCTTACTAAATGATGTGCAAGTCCTACCGTTTCCCAGTTGTTGTACTTCTCATAACTGTGTCCAGTCGCACGGACCTGGCTGTCAAACTGAGCCTCCAGAATAGATCTCAGGTTGCTTATTAATACCCTGCAATGAACCAAAATGTGTGCTTCTGTGAACATAAGTACATTTCTCAGTGAACACAGGAGAAAACCAAGAGCCACTGCATAAATAGACGGTACAATGCGTTCACCATGGAGTCACATGTGTTCTCTGATAGTTCCTAACATCTTTCACATTGAGCTGATTATCCCAAATGGTGAGCAAATCACTGAGAAGGATACTGTAGAGTGTGAGCAAGACTGGCTCTTCCTGGGCCCAAACTTCACATTTTGGGGTGTTTTGGACTCTAAACTTGAAAAATGGTTTACTCTGGTATCTGGGGTATTCTAAGCTAGGGCCTTGGCTGCGCACAAAAGTGTGCACTTGAGCCCTATCTGCGGTCTGTCTTCCTCAGGACATTCCTGGTATTAGCACTAAAAGTCCCATGTCCCAGGAGCCTAGTCAGTCCCAGGTAAACTGGGACACGTGGTCACTGGAGGTCTTTCTTCATATTTTTGAGAAAAATATCTTGGGTGGAAATTCAGAAATATTAAGACTAAAGATTTAGCAGACAAAAGAATACTGGGTTTAAAGACCTAGTTTCTGCCTGCCTGTCTTTCGAGTGTTCAAAGAAGTCTAAGAATGATTCTGTAGCAAGGTAATATGAAAATTGGTGATAGAGTCTCTGAGGCTTATTTCTATAAATGATTGTTCAGGTGAAAATTCCTGCTGTCAAAGGCAGGCCTGAGGGTGTGTGTATGTATGACTTCATTTCTCTTTGCTACTTTTGAGTGGAAAGTGTGTTCTGAAGGGACAAAATTTTATGAACATCAATGCCCTTAATCACAGCACTGTGAATGCTATGGACAGAAGCCAGCTTGCAAAACTTCTATTAACCACAGTCAAGCCTTGAAATGTTTTTATCTAACACACTGAAAATTGCAGCCCCACATCAAAAGTCTGCCTCTCCTCCGGCTGCCCCAAGGGCACTCTGATGAGGAACGGCAGCAACATCCTCTGAACTCCCCCTTGTCGCTCCTTCATTTGGTTAACTTGGGCATGAACTTGTGTCTATTTATGGAAAATGCAATAAATTAATACAAAATGATATTGCTTCCTAGCAAAAGGCAAATACTGTCTTAAGGCAGATATTTTTTTAAAGGAAAAGGAGCAGGTTTTAAAATGTATTCTGTGGAAAAAGAATTTTCTGCCATCAGGACTCTGTCAGTGCATTGGTTTCTATGGCTGCCTTAAATTACCACAAACAACATGGATTTATTATTTTACACTTATGTGGGTCAGAAGTCCTACACTGGTCTCTGGGCTAAAATCAGGAAGTCAGCAGAGCTCAGTTCCTTCTGGAGGCTGAGGAGAGAATCTGATTCCTTGCCCTTACTGGCTGCAAGAGGCACATTCCTTGGCTCTTTGCTGTGCTCCCCCACTTGGAAACCAACAGCTGAGGCTCAAGTCCGTCTCACATCGCAGCATCTGATCTCCTCTTCTGCCTCACTCTTCCAACTTTAAGGATTCTTGCGATTACAGTGGACCTATTTGGACAATTCAGTATAACGTACCTACTTTAAGGCCAGCTGCTTAGCAACCCTAATTCCATCTACACCACTAACTCCTCTTTGTCAGTTAACATAACATGTTCAAATGCTCTTGGGTTAAGATGTAGACCTTTTGGAGGGACCGTCATTCTGCCTGCTGTGGTTAGGTGCTATAATTATATTCAACATCCACATTGAATTGTTAGGGAAGAGGGGAGAAGTAGAAAAATCCTAAATTAGAAATCAAGATCAGAGTCATAGTTTTGCCTAACTCATAATTTTATAATTTTTGGGATGGGAGCATTTGATTATCTGGTATTTAATGTTCTTTTCAGTTCTAAGATGCAATGACTTGACTCAAATCTATGGACCTTGGTCATTTACATAGATGTCTTCCAAGGTTTATGAAGAAAGAATTAAACTATGGTAAAATTGCTAGTTACCATTTTCATAAAATTCAGGAAAACACAGAGAAAGCTAATGTCTAGAATAGAAATAGTTTAAGAAAATGATTTTCAAATATAACTAAAAACAAAACAAAACCCTGAAAACTTAAAAAGAAAATAAAAAGCAGAAAATTTAAAGAAAACAACTACATTCTAAAATCATCAAATTGAAAAAGAACAAATCCTACTAAATAAGGATGAACTTGTCTGACCAAATGACAAAACTAAAAATCCAAGGGGAAACTGTAAATGATATCTATTTTCACTTTAACAGATTTCCCATGGTCAGCGAGCAGGTACTATAGCATATGGGTTATAGAGCTTCTTCATGGGGTGCCCAATGAAAAGAAGTAATCAGTTAATTGCTTCCAGGCATTCCACACCCTCAGGACTTCCATTAGACATTTGTATCTAAGACCATAACCATGGCGATGATCACTCATCTATGGGGAACCGGCTCTAATAAAGAGGCCACAGAGCTCCCACAGCACATCCTGCCCTTTTTCCTGTACCCGATCATCAAATTCAAATTATTTAGGAGAATCAGTGGCTGTGTAGGGGTTGGTGTTTTGTTCAGTACTAAGACAAGACATTCTGTTAGCATTGTTACTGTGTTAAATATTAAACATTTTAATCAATAACCAGAAGCATAAAAATAAGTTACATTTAAGATGACCCCTAAAAGTAAAAGTATCCTTGGGTAACTTGCAAAACAGAATGAGGTTGAAATATGGTGCTGAGTTTTGCTTGAAGGCTGGGGATTGACCTCAAATGATCTTTCCAGCCCTATGATTATTTGATTTTATTAGATTTAGGACAAAGCACTCTTTACTATATTACAAAATATTATTACTAAATAATGAGCCTCTATATTAGGAGATTAAAACAATGCCTCTTAATGTAATAGAGAGCATATTACGGCTCCAAATACAGAAGCATGTACACTATTTTATACTTTCATATGTTCTTTGTATAGTGCTATCCAACTTCTTTTTTAAAAATATGCAGGCAAATTAGATAATAGGGACTCCCAACAAAGCAAGGAGTACAGTGGTGAAAAGGAGAGATGTGACTCCATTCTCTCCACCTTTCAGGTCCCTGGAAAAGGAGTATTTGCTTAGTCTGGATAGCATACCTACCACTGTGGAAGAACACTATGATGCACTCACTGCTCTCTGAGGACACATCCCTGAACGAATCTGAATACATAGAAAAATGATGTTATAGGCTGTTAGCAACAATCAGTCTTCCCTGGAGTGGAGACTGACACCATCCAATTCCTAGTTTCTCTATATCTAATAACTATTTAAAAATAGTTATTTTTCTGGGTACACACATTGTGATTTTTTCCCATGGTAATTCAGAATCTGATTAAAGTTGTCAAATGATACAAGTCTTGGTGAAGAGGGTTGGAACCACTGAAACATCTGAAAAGCTATTTTTCTGGGATTTATGCCATAGAGCAGGGGTCCTCAAACTTTTTAAACAGGGGGCCAGTTCACTGTCCCTCAGACCGTTGGAGGGCCGGACTATAGTTTAAAAAAAAAACTATGAACAAATTCCTATGCACACTGCACATATCTTATTTTGAAGTAAAAAAACAAAACGGGAACAAATACAATATTTGTATTTGCATGTGGCCCGCGGGCCGTAGTTTGAGGACCCCTGCTGTAGAGTATACAAACAACTGCAAATTCTTGTGGCAGGAAATAGTCTAAAGTCTAAACACAAATTAGTTACCATATGAGGTCATAATGGGATGCACAGGGACTGCTTGCAGCCCTGGCAAGGATATTGCTGGTGTGCTTCTCCAGGGTTTCTAGGGACTTATTATTATTTAACTAGAGGCCTGGTACATGAATTCGTGCACATTGAAAGGAAATTAATTAGAAGAAATACTTTAGAGGCCAGGGAGGGACCGTGGGAGGTTGGCTCCAGGGCACAGGAGGTTGGCTCCAGGGTGTGTCTGGCCTGCCTCTCCTGATAGGCAGAACCTCAGCAGCAAGCTAAC
>NW_005871098.1:4728861-4753055 GCF_000147115.1 Myotis lucifugus | reverse complement strand
TCAGTGCGTGTCATAGCGACTGGTCAAGCCGTTGAGTATATATATATATATATATATATATATATATATATAGCCTATTAGGCTTTTATATATATAGATATTTAGAAAGTTATATGCTACAAATGTGTGCCATAGTGAACAGAGAAGCAAAAAATAACAAGATCTTATCCCTTAGGGAACGTCCTGTGTTCTAGATAAGAGTGTTCACACAGAGTTCCCAAAAAGTTTACCCACTAAATAAATACATGGATTTTCCACCCAATATGAGGAGATTGATGTGTGATTAGAAGTCATTTTACTAGTTTGTGAGATGGGTAGAGTTAGGACATCATTCAGGTGGTTAGGCCTAGCTTATCCTTTTTTCTTAAAAAATTATGAAGACACTGTCATCTTTTTGAATGTTAATGAAGCTCCTACAGACTAAGAATTTAGAAGTCTTTCCTAGTCCTATATAATAAAGATATAATATGCAAATTAACCATCATGCCCTCGCACAAGATGGCTGCCCCCATGTGGTCAAAGATGGCCACCCCCATGTGGTCACAAGATGGCCACCACAAATGGCTGGCAGGGGACGGCAGTTGGGGGTGACCAAACCTGCTGGGGAGGGCAGTTAGGTCTAACCAGGGCAGCAGGGGAGGGCAGTTGGGGGCAATCGAGCCGGCAGGGGAGCAGTTAGGCATGGATCAGGCTGGCAGGGGAGTGGTTAGGAGGTGATCAGGCTGGCAGGCAGAAGCGGTTAGGGGCAATCAGGCAGCAGGCAGGCAAGCGGTTGGGAGCCAACAGTCCCGGATTGTAAGAGGGATGTCTGACTGCCAGTTTGGGCCCGAGGGGTCCCAGATTGGAGAGGGTGCAGGCTAGGCTGAGGGACAACCCTCCCCCAGTACACGAATTTCATGCACCAGGCCTCTAGTGTAATAATAAAAGCAAAATGTCACAAATATGAATTTAAATCACATTTTGAAACTTACTGTGTTATATCTTCGTTTTAAAAAGACAGTCAATTCTTTTTTTAAAAAAATTTCTTTATTGGTTAAGGTATAACAAATGTGTCCTCATCCCCCCATTAACCCCCAACCTTCCCCCCCCTGCACTCATGTTCTCATCCCCCTGTTGTCCATGTCCATTGGTTTGGCTCATATGCATGCATACAAGTCCCTTGGTTGATCTCTTCCCCTTACCCCCACCCTCCCCTACTTTCCCTCTGGGGATTGATAGTCTGATTGCTGTTTCTCTGTCTTTGGATCTGTCCCTGTTCATCAGTCTATGTAGTTCTCTATATTTCACAAATGAGTGAGATCATGTGGTATTTATCTTTCTCTGACTGGCTAATTTCACTTAGCATACAGTCAATTCTTAAGGTCAAATTCATATTCACAGGCAGAAGCATATAGCTAAGCTATGAGAAGCATGATAATGGGATTAAACATAATACTTTCTGTTGACCTTTAGAAAATGTACAATCTCCCTCTTTGTATAATATTAAACCATAGCAGCATTCTTAGCAATAGAAATATTAGATGCAATATATTTACATATTGTTTTGTTTTATCTTCACAACTGCCCGTTGAAAAAGGCATCATATTCTCATTTTATACAGAAGGAAATTGAAGCTCAGAAAGGTTAAGCAGATTGTCCAAGCTCACACAGCCACGAGGTTGCAGAGCCAGGATTTGAATCTGATTTGCTTTTTTTCAAAGCATTCACTTGTTGCATTATGCTGCACCACTTCTGAAACAGGTACAGATTTTACTAATGAAAACACTGACATGTTCAGTAGCATAGATACTATACTATATATTTAAGATGTGAAAAACAAGAAATTTTCTGAGAAAATGATGTAGGTCACATTTTCTCAAAATATAATGAAGAGTTGAGCTTGTGATAGGGAATTGTTGGATAAACGTTTGGATGTTCAGGACTGGAGCCTGAGACTGCTCCTTTGCTCCATGCTGACCCACTCCCTGGATGAACTCTGCTTAGGACTAAAGCCTCATTTTCTCCTTCCCTGTAGAATAAATGCCTTTAAGTCAACATGGTCTCTCCAGTTTTAAGCCTTAGCATTTAGTCTGTTCTCTGCATAGTATGATTTTTTCTTATCTTTGTCAGGCTAATTACTACTTATCTTTCAGTTCTCAGCTGAAGCCTCATTTATTAGGGTGCCCCTTTCTTTTATTCATTTATTAACTTTTATTGAATGTATTAGGGTGACATTAGTTAATAAAACTATAAAGGTTTCAGATGTACACATCTATAATACATCATCTGTATTTTGTATTATGTGTTCACCATTCCAAGTCAAGTCTCCTTCCATTACCAGTTACCCCCCTTTATCTTCTTCTACCTCTTCCCAATCCCTTTTCCCACAACTGTTTTCTATGTCTATGAGTTCTTTTTAAAATTTGCTTAATCACTTTACCTTTTTCACTCAGCCCTCCAACCCTCCTCCTCTCTGACAGCTGTCAGTCTATTCTCCATATCTATGATCTGATTCTATTTGTTAATTTATTTTGTTTATTAGATTCCACCTATAAGTGAAATTATATGGTACTTGTGTTTCTCTGACTGGCTTATTATTTTACTTAGCATAATGCTCTCCAGGTCCATCCATGCTATCTTAAAAGGTAAGGTTTCTTTCTTTTTTTTTTATGGCCGAGTTTTATCCCATTGTGTAAATGTACCACAGCTTTTTTTATCCATTCATCTATGATCGGCACTTGGGCTGCTTCCAAATCGTGGCTATTGTAAATAATGCTGCAATGGACATAGGGATGTATTTTTCCTTTTGAATTAGTGTTTTGAATTTCTTTGGATATAGCCCAGAAGTGGAATTGCTGGGTCATAAGACAGCTCCAGTTTTAGTTTTTTGAGGTAACTCCATATTGCTTTTCACAGTGGCTGCAACAGTCTGAATTCTTTTTTCTGCACATCCTCCTCAGCACTTGTTGGTTATTGATTTACTGATGACAGCCATTCTGACAGGTGAGAGGTGATATTTCATTGTGGTTTTGATTTGCTTTTTTCTGATGATTAATGATATTGGGCATCTTTTCACATGTGAGTCCTCTTTGGAGAAGTATCTATTCAGGTCCTTTGCCCATTTTTAAATTAGGTTATTTATTTTTTTGGCATTGAGTTGTATAAGTTCTTTATAAATTTTGGATATTAACCCCTTATTGGATGTGTCATTGGTAAATGTGTTCTTCCATTCAGTGGGTTGTCTGTTCATTTTGTTGATGGTTTCTTCTGCTGTGCAAAACTCTTTAGTTTGATGTAATCCGTTTTGTTTGTTTTCTTCTTTGTTTTCCTTGCCCAAAGCAATATATCAGAAAAAATATTGCTACAAGAAATGTTCGAGATTTTACTGCCTATATTATCTTCTAGGATTTTTATGGTTTCTAGTCTAGCATTTACGTCTTTAATCCATTTTGAGTTTATTTTTGTGTATGTTGTAAGAAGGTGGTCTAGTTTCATTTTTTTTGCATGTGTCTGTCCAATTTTCTCAACACCATTTATTGAATAGACTGTTTTTATCCAATTGTATGTTTTTTGCCTCCTTTGTCAAATATTAATTGGCCATAAAAGCATGGGTTTATTTCTGGGATCTCTATTCTGTTCCATTAATTAATCTCTATGACTGTTTTTATGCCAGTACCACACTGTTTTGATTACTATGGACTTGTAGTATTGTTGATATCAGGCAGCATGATTCCTCCAACTTGGTTCTTCTTTCTCAAGATTGCTGTGGCTATTGGGAGGTCTTTTGTGATTCCATATAAATTTTTTGAATATTTGTTGTAGTTCTATGAAATGCACTATTGGTGTCTTGATAGGAATTGTGATGAATCTATAGATTGCTTTGGGTAGTATAGACATTTTAATGATGTTAATTCTTCTTATCCATGAACATGATATATGCTTCCACTTATATGTATGTTTTTCAATTTCTTTCTTCAGTGTCTTATAATTTTCCAAGTACAGGTTTTTTTACAACCTTGGTTAAATTTATTCCTAGTTATTTTTGTGATGCAATTATAAATGGGATTGTTTTCTTAGTCTTCCTTTCTTGTGTTTTTATATATTGTTATTGATTTTAGAGAGGAAAGGAGAGGGAGATAGAAACTTCAATGATGAGAGTGAATCATTGATTGGCTGCCTCCTGTATGCCCCCTATTGGGGATTGAGCCCACAACCCAGGCATGTGCCCTGACTGGGAATCAAACTGTGATGTCCTGGTTCATAGGTCGATGCTCAACCACTGAGCCACACTGGCTGGTCCTTAGTTTTCCTTTCTTATAGTCATTACTAGAGGCCTGGTGCATGAAATTCATGCACTGGGAAGGGGGTGTCCCTCAGCCTAGCCTGCATACTCTCCAATCTGGGACTCCTAGGGGGATGTTTAGGCCCAGTTGGGCCTAAACTGGCAGTTGGACATCTCTTTCACAATCCGGGACTGCTGGCTCCCAACCACTTGCCTGCCTGCCATCCTGATCACCCCCTAACCACTCCCCTGCCAGCCTGATCAATGCCTAACTGCTCTCCTGCTGGCCCGATCACCCCCAACTGCCCTCCCCTGCAGGCCTGGTTGCCCACAACTGCCCTCCCCTGCAGGCCTGGTTGCCCACAACTGCTCTCCCCTGCTGGCCCGGTCACTCCTAACTGCCCTCCCCTGCCAGCCATCTTGTGGCAGCCATCTTTGACCACATGGGGGAGGCCATCTTGTGGAAGGGTGTGATGGTCAATTTGCACATTACCTCTTTATTATATAGGATTGGTGTATAAAAATGCAAATGATTTCTGGATATTTATTTTGTATTCTGCTACTTTACTGAATTCATTTATCAGTTCTAATAGTTTTTTGGTGGAATTTTTAGGGTTCTCTCTCTATTGCTTCATATATATATATATATATATATATATATATATATATATATATAATGACTGTTTTACTTCTTCCTTTCCAATTTGGGTGTGTTTTATTTATTCTTCTTCTCTGATTACTGTGGATAGAACTGAGTAAAAGTATGGTGAAAGTGGACATTCCTGTCTTGTTCTGATCATAAGGGAAATGATGCTAGTTTTTGCCCATTGAGTATGATGTTGGCTATGGGTTTGTCATATATGGTCTTCATTATGCTGAAGTATGTTCCCTCTATTCTCACTATGCTGAGAGTTTTTATTATAAATGGGTGCTGGATTATATCAAATGCTTTTTCTGCATCTATTGATATGATCATGTGATTTTGGTTCTTCATTTTGTTTATGTGATGTATCATATTTATTGATTTGTGGATATTGTAGCAACCTTGCATCCCCAGAATAAATCTCACTTGATCATGGTGTTTGTTTTTTTTTAAGGTATCGCTGGACTTGGTATTCTTATATTTTGTTGAATATTTTTCCATCTATGTTCATCAGAGATATTGGCCTATAATTCTATTTCTTTCTAGTGTCTTTATCTGGTTTTGGAGTTAGGATAATTATAGCCTCATAAAATGAGCTTTGGAGTCTTCCTTCTCCTTAATTTTTTATAATAGTTTGAGAAGGATAGGTGTTAGTTCTTTAAATGTTTGGCAAAATTTACCTGTAAAACTATCCAGTTCAGGACTGTTGTTTGTTGGGAATTTTTTGATTACTGCTTTAATTTCTTTAGTTGTTATCGCTTCATTCAGATTTTCTTATTCTTCCTGATTCAGTTTTGTAAGATTGTATGTTTCTAGGAATTTATCCATTTCTTCCAGATGGTGCCATTAGTTGTTCGTAATATTTTCTTAACAATCTTTTGTATTTCTTTGGTGTCAGTTGTTACTTCTCTTCTTTTATTTATGATTTCATTTATTTGCTGCTTTTAAGATTCTTTCTTTGCCCTTAACCTTTGCCATTTTAATTATAATGTGTCTTGGTGTAGGCCTCTTTTGGTTCATCTTGTTTGGGACTCTTTGCCTTTCCTGTACTTGTGTATCTTTTCCTTTCACCAGGTTAGAAAATTTTCAATTATTATTACTTCAAATATTTTCTTGATCCCTTGCTCTCTTTTTTTTTCTCTTTCTGGTACACCTATGATGTGGATATTGTTACACTTTATGTTGTTCCAAGGGTCCCTTAAACTATCCTTACTCTTTAAAAATTCTTTTTCTTTTGCTGCTACCTTGTCTTCCAAATCATTGATTCAATCTTCTGCTTCATCCAACCTATAGTTTATTTCTTATAGTGTACTAGAGGCCCGGTGCACAAAAATTTGTGCACTCGGTGGGGGGGGGGTCCCCTCAGCCCGGTCTGTGCCCTCTCGCAGTCTGGGACCCCTCGGGGGATGACGACCTGCTGGCTTAGGCCTGCTCCCCGAGGGATTGGGCCTAAGATGGCAATCAGACATCCCTCTGGCAGCCCAGCAGCCCTCGGGGGATGTCCACTTGCCAGCGGGGAGCAGACCTAAGCTGCAGTCAGACATCCTTAGCGCTGCTGAGGAGGCAGGAGAGGCTCCCACCACCACCGCTGTGCTGGCAGCCATCAGCCTGGCTTGTGGCTGAGCAGAGCTCCCCCTGTGGGAGCGCACTGACCACCAGGGGGCAGCTCCTGCATTGAGTGCCTTCCCCCTGGTGGTCAGTGTGTGTCATAGTGACCAGTCATTCCCAGTCTTTCTGCTGTTAGGGTCAATTTGCATATTACCCTTTTACTATATAGGATAGAGGCCTGGTGCACGGGTGGGGGCTGGCTGGTTTGCCCTGAAAGGGAAATCCTGGATCAGGGTGGGGGTCCCACTTGGGTGCCTGGCCAGCCTGGGTGAGGGGCTGATGGCTATTTGCAGCTAGTCACAACCCCCTTCAGCGAGGGGGTCCCCCACTGGGGTGCCTGGCCAGCCTGGGTGAGGGGCTGATGGCTGTTTTCAGGCTGGCCACACCCCTTTAGGGTGGGGGTCCCCACTGGGGTGCCTGGCCAGCCTGGGTGAGGGGCTGAGGGCCGTTTTCAGGCTGGCCGGCGACTGAAGCTCCCAGCCTCTCCTTTTTCTCTTTTTCTTTTTTTTTTTTATTCTGGGATTTATTTACCTTCTATAATTGAAACTTCATTGCTGTCACTGGAGCTGAGAGCCGGCTCCAGCTCTGAGGCCATGGCCTGCTGAAAGCAGGTATCTGGGGTTTGTTTAGCTTCTATAATTGAAACTTTGTTGCTTTCGGAGCTTAGAGCCTGGCCGAGGCAGGCGGGGAACCTTGGCTCCCTCCATCACTGGAGCAAGCAAGTCTCCTGCTCGCTTCAGCTGCGTGGCTGCCGGCCGCCATCTTGGTTGGCGGTTAATTTGCATATCACCCTGATTAGCCAATGGGAAGCGTAGCGAAGGTATGGTCAATTACCCTTTTTGTCTTTTATTAGATAGGATTCTTCATTTCAGATACTGTATTCTTCAGTTCTGACTGGTTCTTTTTATGGTTTCTATGTTTTTTTTTAATGCTTGTTTTCTCTTTGTTTAAGTTCTCACTAAGTTCCTTGAGCACCATTATAACCATTTTTTTGAACTCTATATCTGGTAAATTGCCTGCATTTATTTCATTTAGCTCTTTTTCTGGAGATTTTTTGTTGTTGTTCTTTCATTTGTGGCATATTTCTTTGTCTCCTCCTTTTGGCTGCCTCTTTGTGTTTATTTCTATGTATTAGGTAGATTTGTTATGAGTTCCAGGATAGGTTAAGTGGCCCTATGTAGAAGGTGTCCTGTGGGACCCAGTGGTGCTATCTCCTTGATTATCTGAGCTGGGTCCTCCAGGAATGTTTTTTATGTGGGTTATGTGGGCCCTCCTGTTGTAATTGAGTCTTGATTCTATTGGTCTGTTTGTGTGTAGGGCCGAACCTCAGGCTGGCTGATTGTGAGGACCAATGTGTTTCTCAGTGTCCTAGCTGCTGTGCAGGTACGAACCACATAAAGCAGATTTCACCTCAGCAAGGTCTGGAGTCTGACAAATCTCCTTTTGGATATGCCATTTGTGAAGCTAATTGGATCCTTCTTTGAAATTATCTGCAGCTGGCCACTGGTTATGTTGGTTCTAGGGCCTTTTGGGAGGGACCCTGGTGCAGGCCAATGTCAGATGCTGTCTGTGACTGGCCCTGGCAACCTGTTTGAAGCTACAAAGTGAACCACAGTTTGTTGCTGCCTCTGCTGGCCCTGGGTGTGTGCTGAAAGGACCATGCTACATATCAAGGCCAGATTTTACCACCTCCAGGCCCAAGGGTAGGTCAGCAAAAGGCCCAAGGGACCCTGAGATTGGCCTCCGCCTGCTTCCACTAGTTGGCTGCCTGTTAGTTTCAGTCACTGCAAGAGCCTCTGGTGGTACTCAAGTTGCATGAGGCGGGTTCTCAGTGGGTCACCAGATAGGAGTGAGTGGTATTCACCAGATTTATACAGGTTCAAACTTGGTGCCAATGCTGGGTCTGAGGCCACTCAGCAATGTCCCAAGATATACCCAATCTAGCTGCCACTGCTGGGTGCTTGCACACCTTCATGGTGGTGCGGGGTCTCAGTGAGTTGTCAGGGTGTGGCCAACAGAGTTTATCAGGCCCAAACTGACTAAGATTTGTCTGTGTGAAGGGAGGGCTCTGTACTACTTGAGCATATAAGGAAAAAATGGCCCCTGTCTCAGATCCACACAACTTAGTTTGTTCCAGGTTCTGCCAAGAGCCCAGTCTCTATAGAGGAGGGCTGCCTGGAGTTGGGAGGATTCATCTAACGCAGGGGTAGGGAACCTTTTTTCTGCCAAGGGCCATTTGGTATTTATAACATCATCGTGGGCCTTACAAATTATCAACTTAAAAATTAGCCTGCTATATTTGGTCAAACATTTAATTAACTCACCTCTAATGCCTTAGCAGGGCCAGACCAAATGATTTTGCTGGCCTTACATGGCCCGTGGGATGGATGAATCTCCCAGGAGAGGGAGGTGCTAGTCAGGCTTGGGGGAAAGTGGGGCAAGTGGCTCCCAACCGCAGAGCCACACAGCTCAGTCATGACATATTTGAGTCTGCCTACATCTCTATATACTGGCCCAGGCAGCTGACACCTCAGCAGGGTGCAAGCTCCTCAGGGTGAGGGATGCAGGGAGTCCAAAGGCTATAGCTATTGCTTTCCTCCAGGCTGATGCTATATGAAGGGAAGTGCTCCACCCAAGGAAGATGGCATGTACTGTGTGGGAGAATGACTCACCACAGGTATCCTGGTGACTATCTCTCTCCCCAGAGCCACAAACCCTAGTATTTCCTCACCTGATTCTACTCCACTCTGCCCTCCCATTGCTGGAGCACAGGGTGAGTGGTTGTGAACAAAATTTATGCATTTGCGCTTTAAGAGGGCACCTGTGTCTCTAGTCTCTCCTTGACGGGCAGAATCCCTGCTGATGCTCTGGTGCTCTGGGCTGGGGAGCCCCACATGGGCTTGAGACCCTATCTTCTCAGAAGGAAATTTTGCAGCTGAGATATCCCTCCAGAATCTTAGCTGCCACCCATGGGAATGGGGCCTGCCCTTTTTGCATCTTTGCCCTTCCTCCCAATTTCAATGTGGCTTCTGTAAATCCTTAGTTATAAGATTTCTCTTCAGCTAGTATTCAGTTGGTTATTCAGGTTTATTATTCTATATTTTAGTTGTAATTCCAGTTTGGTTCCAGGAGGAGGTAAATGTAACATCCACCTACTTCATCGCCATCTTGGATCTTAAAAAATCAAGTGGCCTTTTCTAGCCCTTAGACTTGATCTATTTCCCTGCATTTTGAGCTCTTTACTTTTCTTGACATCTGTTACACATTATTGAAGTTTAGTTTATAATCTGGTTTCCTCAGAAATGGGTTGGGTTATATTTTTTCTTTTTGGTACTTGGCATATGTAGGCACTCACTATTTGTTGGATGAACAACTGCCTCTACTTAGGTGAACATTCTCATCTTAAAAGATTTATATGGACCAGTGTGCTATTTGGGGAAAGGAGGCATGGTGTGATCAGCTTAGTCAACTCTACTCCAGGCCTTTAGAGAATGACTTTTCTTTTATTTATTCCTTCTATCCATGCCTCTCTTACCATTAGAGATAGTCATGGGGCCTTTGGGGACAAGGGACAGAAGGACCACTCAGTCTGACTCTAGTCTGGTCCTATTATGAGATATAAATAGCCCTCATGTCTCATAATAGGTCTGGCTGCTCACCTAGAAAGGCAGTGATTTGACTTGTGACTAAAACTGTGTATAGCTGATGATAGACCATCAGTTGGTTTGGCCTGTAGACTATCTATCACTTATAAACCAGTAGCAGGTCAGATTTCTGACTGAAGGTTTGGGGTTCAAGAATCAAAACCATTTTTATTGGAGCAACAACTAAACAGAAAATTGACCAGGTCTGAAGTCTTAAGATTTGGAATTCAGGTCTAGCTCTGTTATGACCTATTTGTGTGGACCTGGGGAAGCCATGGTCTTGGTCTTATTTTTACCTTCCCAGAGTTATTCAGAGGCTTGGATGTCAGCATACATGGGAGAACATTTTAATAGTTATAAAACATAAACTTACTCATATTGTAGCTCATTCTGCTCTAGAAAGTCTTCCACAGTGGAAATATCTTCTGCTTCAACACGGAAGTCAACTGTACTGTGAGGTTTGATTTGTGTGACAGAATCTGGTTTCCAGAAGTCGATCTGAATAAGGAATAAGATATGTTATTTTGAACACCTCTAATCTAATGGATGGATTATTATTGGCAACAATACTATTGCTCTACTCCATTGAGTTATTTTCAAACTCAAATTATTTATGAAATCTCTTAGAGATATATTCTTTGAGTGAATAAGAGTTGAGACCAAGCAGTTGCTAATAAAAATGTTTACATATTTTCATAGCCCTAATTGATTATCAACAAGCATGAAAAACATGTAATTATTTCCCAGAGTGCTAGTCAATTGCAGTACCCTATAACTACTCTTTTCTATTTATTGGTTTCCAGGAACAGTTACTTATTGGAATAGCAATGTTTGTGGTAATGGATAAAAGTGCTGAATGAGTGATGAGAATTTATCTAGAGCAGCGGTTCTCAACCTGTGGGTCGCGACCGCGACCCCTTTGGCGGTTGAACGACCCTTTCACAGGGGTCGCCTAAGACCATCCTGCATATAAGATATTTACATTACTATTCATAACAGTAGCAACATTACAGTTATGAAGTAGCAACAAAAATAATTTTATGGTTGGGTCACAACATGAGGAACTATATTTAAAGGGCCAGAAGATTGAGAATCACTGATGTAGAGCCACAAAATTTAATAGAGAGAAATTGAGCTTTCCTTTTTAATTTTTAGTGGACTTTTTTTTATGAGGAACTCAGCGCTGTACATGTCAAAGTAATATGTGGGCCTGGGGGCATTTCTGACCTGTGGAGGATACATAAGGAAAGAAAAATGTACCCTTCCATAGTGGTCATCTAGGTACCATGACAACAAATAAAATACTCTTAAGGATCAAGTAATGTACTGACATTTTCATTTGTTCAGTTATTCATAAACTATTATTGAGGACCTACTATGTGTTAGGCTCTGTGCCTGAGACTATTGTGAGCAAATATAATACTGAGCAAATAAAATATGGCTTCTGTCCTCATGAGAGATATTTTAGAGAAAATTGTGCACAAAAATAACAGGATGTGTAGTTTTAAATCTGATTTTTCCATGGAAAAATAATAACCAAGGACATGCTGTCTCCTGTAGGTATCTATTTTCCTGTTCCGTTCTTGGGCTGAGTAAAGGCCTAGAAGCCTGATGTGAGCCGGACAGTGGGTCTTTCTCTACCTCTCTGTCTTGCACAATTCCTGTTTAGATGTTACAAGCTAGTCTCAGGCAGGAGATGTGACAGGTGGAGGTATTTAGACCATTGCTTGGGAACTTGGAAGGAAGTTTGGGCAGACTTAATAGGAACTGGTGAGGTAAAATATTAAGATGACTCAATTTTAGATATACCTGTGGGTAATCCAATAGCCTATATCCTGTCCTGGTAATCTTCAAACAGCTGAAGATGTCTACTGGGTGCTGAGTTATGAGTTAAAGTCATAGGGAATGTCAGTGCAATGGGGAGACAGGGACACATGGATTACATCAAGAGGGATTCCAGAAGAAAAAGTATGAGTGTGGTTGTCACTAAGGTATTGAAAGGAGGGAGTATTGATGATTTGATAAGGACTGGCTACACCGTGTGACTTAGTGAATCAACAATGGGAGGATAAAGATGAGATGTCAAAAGGTAGTGGAGGAAGTATAAAAGTATGTTGTGATAAGGATATAGAAAATAAAGGACTAGTAATGAATTCTAGTTAGCCAACGTTGTAAAGAGAAGCACAATGAAGACAAGCACATTATAAGAAAAAACATACTTTAAAAAGTTAACCCTGAATTTGTGTTTCTAATAAATACTTGGCATTCTAAGGTGGGATGAGAGAGGGTGGTGTATTTTCATAGACACAGAAGTTTAGAATTGGCAAAGCACATAAAATCTTCCAAGTATCTGTAGCAAGTTGGCAGTGCCCCACCAGTACATAATTCTGGGACTCCCCACTACCAAACTCTGCATCTCTGTTGTTGAAAGCTATTTCCCTGAGAATTGGAAAAAGCCAAGCTAATAGTTCAAAGCATGCATGACATGCCAAAACAAACAAACAAAGAAACAAACAAAAACAAAAAAACAAACAAATAAAACCTCTCTTTAGAGAAGCGCTCAACCATGACCCTGGAAGTGGATGTCTAAATACTTCAACTCCCGCACTTCTCAGGTGAGATAATTCTGAGGCGTCTGATTTGTACCCTTTCCTAGAGTTTCACTGTAGCATTAAGCTTTAGTCATCATCTGTGGTAACTGACTTAAGGACCCCTTTGTTGGCTTCTCTGTAATCCTTCCCACTTCTCTATCAGTTCTTCCTGCACTTCCCAAATGAAATCTTTGCCTGCACATCTTTGTCTAAGGGACTGCTCTGGAAGAACCTATATTAAGATGTAGCTTCCCACTCAGAGCAATGAATGTTTGCACAATATCCTTTGTGATGGTTCTAATATAATCTTGAGTACATCTAGTACCACTTCAGAACAGCCTAATTGTCTTACAGATAGTTTTATTTTTCTTAGTAAGTTGAAATTTGCCTTCCCTGATCTCCCAATCCCTTGCCCATTCATCTTGGTTCTGCCAAATTTTGCAGGGAATGAGGGGAGAAATATATATGATTCTGCAGTAAGAATTATGGATTCTTTAAAATAAGGTGGAGGAATCTCATAAATATGTTTGACAGAAGACATGCATACCTAACCTGAGGTTCCTTATCAATTTCATCTTGGAGAAATCTTTTAGCAAACACTGACATCCAATACTATGGAGCCCTGTAAGTATGGCACAGACTTATTATACTGAAGTTACTCCCCAGTGCTTAGGAGAAATGGAGCCAAAAATCAAGAGCAACACTATAGGCACATTGATGTCTACTAATGTATCAAGTATGGATACAAATAATAGACTCAAATTATTAGCACAAGGAAATAAATATAAATTTCAGTAATTACCAAGACCTTGTGAGATTATGTCTGAAGTATGGAAATGGAGTAAAATATATAATATGAGATATGGAAAATTAAATTCTAAGTTAAGAAGTTATAAAACTGAGGTCATAAAATTATAATACAGAAAACTGAGTGACAAAGAACCATAAAGAATAATTGTTGGAAGATAAAAGAATATCTTTAGATGATAGCACAGTGGGAATATCAACTTAATTAACCAGCTGGTTAATAACTTAAGAGCCCTTCCTAAAACATATCACAAAACTACTGCAATAACAGGATAAAGTAGTATGTCCATTACTTTATCTTAAGTACATTTTTTATCTTAAATTCTATTAGGAATAAAATGGGTGTATAAAACAATATTGATGTTGAGGATCTTTGGCTCTTATACAAATTTGTTTCTTCACATTGCATTTGACCAGAAATTTAGCATCTTATAGAATCTTCATTTATCTTGATGAGTTTTCCTTTCTTTTTGGAAGTAGAAGTGACTTCTATTCTAGACCTGATTCCTCCTGATTCCATGGAGGAACTTACTAATGTAGTGGGAGTAACGAGAACATTGAAAACCTGTAACCAGGTTACTCTGGGCACAGATAAACATGTACCTTAAACTAGAGAAACAGAAATTTAAAAGTACAGAGAAAACAGTAGGTTTTATGGTGACTGTCACCAATAAAGGAACAAATAGAACTCTGATTGCAAGGAGATAAAGTATTTACTATATAATTACAGATGAAAAGGGGGAGGTGGCTAGAGTCCAGTGTGGTCACAGATCTCTCCAATGCATTTAACTTTCAAAAGGACATGTTCAAAAGCTGGGAGGAAGGACACATGGCCAAGGATGAATACAAAGACTAGATGCCCTTGTAATGATCTTATCAGGAAGGCTACAGTTCAGAATATGCTGTACTTGCCGGATTGCTAAGGAGAATAAAAATATCTTTCAATCATGTAGGAAATAAATGAATAAAGAATAAACATGCAGTTTCACTGCATGGAGCTATAGCCTGGTGTTTTTGCAGCTAGAAGAAAGTAGCCCTATGTAACTCATGTTTAGCTTTGTTTTTTTCCAAGGAGTTAACACTATCTCTTCCTCTTATACAGAGAGATGAAATTAACATGAATAAAGAATTTGTCATGTTAAATTTTAGCAGAAATAACTTTCTTTGGAAAGAGAACATTGAGGCCCACAGTAGATGAGGAGAGAGGGGATTTACACTGGCTGTGTAAATTGCCTTTCAAATTCCAGATGTAACAAACACTTATATAGTTCTTATTATATATGTTCTTTCTAAGTGCTCTACTTATATTAATTCTTTTAAATCTCACAACAATCCTATAAGGTAAATACTATTATTCTCCTAATTTTATTAACAAAAAAGTTGAGACCCAGAGAGGTGACCAAGATCCAGCTAGCAAGTGATAGAGCCCAGTCTGAGTCCAGATTATCTTCTCTTGACCACCATAAAATGCTGAATTTTAAGTAACTAAAAAATACTGCAGATGTAATTGCAGAACTTTATCAGCAGTTTTGGAGTAATTAGAGTTTGAAGGGATCACTGAGGAATGGATGGGGCAAGTTTTGGATTTCATAAAGAGAAAAACAGTTGAATCTCAGTAACAGGAGCTCCTGGGCCAGGCATGAATTCTGGCAAAGCTGTAGGGTATACTGGAAGCAGATGGATTGTGAATGCTCAGAAAAGGAAGTTGTGATCCCTGGGAGCCAGCATTGTTTAAAATAAGAATAAGTTAGGCCCAATTATTTCATCTTATTATTAGAAGAGACCTCAAGCCTGCATGTTGAATTTGAATCTCAGCAAAGCAATTGACCAAGTGTTTTCATTTATATTCCTCTTTACAAGTTGGAAAGCACAGTGTTATCTGTAGGTTACACCACAGTAACATGGGTAGTTGAGCGAACTTATCCAAGAAGAGTTGGTTAATGAATCACTTTCAGTACTTAACACTATGTCTGGCACATTGGAGAGTGAAAATAAATACATATTGAATGAATAGACCATGAATGAGGCCACTCGTTCTGTGCTGACCCCTGACTCCTTAATCTTTTTCTTTATAAGTGACAAAGATAAAAGTTGAGAAGGAATACTTATCAAACTTGCTGGTGATGCAGTTAGGGAGAAGAATTATGATCCTGGATGACAATTTATTTTTAAAATGATCTCAACATGCTGAAAACAGGCTATCAAAATAAATTTTCTTAGGGGTAAATCTAAAATCTTGCATTTAGTTTAAAAAATTGCAGTCACATAAGGAAGAATATCTTACTTGAGGATGACTCATGTGAGAAAATATTACCTAATGGTTTTAATTGGACACAGGTTTACTATGAGCTAAGAGTATTCAATAACTGTTCAAGATGCTAAAAAGAATTGCAGACCCCATTAATAATAATGTCTGCTTTACAAATGAAGGTAGACAGTGGTCTGTGTCATGTATTAATCATAGCACACCTGGAGGTCCACTGTCAATTCTGAGAACTACATTTTAAAAAAGAAATACAGACAGAAAGCTTAGCAATATTCAGAGGTGACCAGGATGATCAAGTGCCTGTAAACCAGTGCTAAGATAAATGATGGAAGGTCTGGAAAAAATAAATCATAGAAATAAGACAATATTTATCTCAGTTAGGTCCAAGTTAGAGAAGGTACCTTTCAGCTTCACATAGCAATTAGAATGCTGTTTAAGGCAAATGGGCTACTCTGAAAAGCAGTATTCTTACTGTCCCTAGAAGTACTCAAACAGGTTTTATTAGGGCTAGCAACCAGATGCTATTTCTATGGAGGAAATTCTAGATTTGAGTGGAAGGCTGGAATAGATGACTTTATATTATCTTTTAATTCTAAACTTCTGAATCTGTTCATGTTATGACACTGTCTACCTTTTTTTTTGCCTCTATACCTTAAAAGGTAAAAACAAACAAAAAAAATCTGTAGAAAGAAAAGATAGCTGGATAGAGAGATGGATAGATATTTAGGAGCTAGTAGATTATTTTAGATTATATATTCATGAAGAAAGAGTTTTGGCCTAATTGAACTATTTGTGATCAGCAATAGCTTACTGCCACATGACATGCATAATAAAAAATATCAGTTTTTACTCCATGGTCAGTGAATTTTTTAAAGTAGCATAGACATTTTGGTTTCTTGAAAATAAAAAGAAAGTATGAAAATCTCCCATATCTTTTTACCTTCTCCCCCCTCTCCCCATGTCATATCATTAAGAGGGCCTGAATCAAGGTCATGAAAACTCAAACTGTTTGATTTGGAATGAAAGAAAATCAAAGAGAACAGATGATACATGGGATGTGGAAATGAATTTCAAGTTGGACAAAAGCCCAGTTTTTCAGTAATATTGAAGTCGATTATTTTTCTTTTTTGCTTAAGAAGGAAAGTGACTGTACATTAGATTTTCTATGACATTTGTGACAGGCCAGCTCATCCAGTTGTCATGCTCTACCAGCTCTTAAAAAAGTTACCTTGGATTTATAACACTATAGGATTTATGGCAATCTAATTTAGGCAGAATAAAAAGATATGAGGCACTAAATGTTTTTCAAGTTTTTACTTCTTGCTACAAAAATGCTATAGCTAATATTTCACATAATTCTTCCTTTGATGGAAGAACAGTGCACTCTAAGATTTTAAAGTAAGTATGAACCAAACCTATAGTACAGAATTGCAATTTACCTGGTTGGTGCTGGCCAAGGCATGGAGCAAGTTGATGTGATTTTCATCTTCAACAAAGACACGGAACACCTTCTCACTGAATGGTGAGAGAGCAGAAGAAAAAGAGAAAATTTTAAATTGGGTAATACATTCAAACTTTTTGAGCTACCAAGGAAGAAGGACTGACTTATTTAAGGAGTTGTTTACTTACCCTTCAAAGTGCTCACCAGAATGGTGAGCAGATGCTAGGGCCAAAGTCACGAGAACCAAGAGTGCCAACATTGTGCCTGACTAGGTCTTTTGGGTGTGTTTCACCTGCTTTTATAATCCAGGGTGTTTGTTTTTTTCTTCTGATTGCAAATAGGCACTATCAAATCATGATTAATTATTTTCCTGGCATTGCTACTTTGGTAGCTGTGTAAAGTCTGAGAAGATATCTCTCTCCACACCTGTGGAAACAGGACAAATAACCTCAACTTCAACTTATCTAATTGGACGTCAGACCTTGAACAGTTTGAAGGTCAATTATTTTTACATAAAATCTATTTTACAGTCTGTTTTTTTCTCTCATTTTGAATTGAGAATTACTTACAATAAATTCTATAGATTTAAGTGTAAATTTTGATGAGTTTGACAAATGTTTACACACATGTAATAATCATCTCTATCACGGTATACATTTCATCACCCTAAGAAGTTCTTTTGAGTACATTTTAGTTTGTTTCTCCTTCAGGCAACCACTATTTAGATTTCTAGCTTCATACATTAGTTTTGACTATACTAAAACTTCATGTAATTGAGGTCACACCATATATATTCCTTTGTGTCCAGCTTCTTTCATTCAAGATAATGGTTTTGAGATTTATTAATACTAAATTAATAAATTTGTTTGTATTATTGGTTTGTTCACTTGTATGAATATACCACAGTTTACCTATTTTCCTGTTGATGGATATTTGTGTTGTTTTTAATTTTATGTTATTATGAATAAAGCCTCCATAAAAATTATTATACAAATCTTTTTATTGACATATTTTAATTTTGGAAGGAAGTAAATAAGAGTGGAATTGCTAAATAATGTAGTTGTATTCTAACATCATAAGATTTTACCATTTTTGTACAGTGGTTGTACCATTTTAAGCTTTCACCAGTATCCAGTTGCTTTGCATTCCAAAAATTTTTGTATTATTAGTCTTTAGTTTTGGTAACTCTAGTGAGTGTGCAGTGGTATCTATTTGTGGTTTTAATTTGTATTTTTCTGAAACTAATGATGCTGAACATCTTTTCATGTATTTATTGACCATTTGCAAAATTCTGTTTAGTGAAGCATCACTTGAAGTCTTTTGTCTTTTTAAAGAAATTTATTGTTTGCCTTTTAAAATAGTTTTATAGCAGGTCCTTATACATTCCATATACAAGTCCTCTATTTAAACTATATCTTGCAAATATTTTCTTCCAGTATGTAGCTTTCATTTTCATTTTCTCAATATTATCATTTGATTAGCAAAAGTTTCAAGTTTCAGTTTATCAATGCTTTTCTTTTATAATTCATGCCTTTTACATTCTTTTCAAAAATCTTTTACTATTCCAAAGTCTCAAACATATTTGCCTATGTTTTCTTATAGGAGCTTTGTACTGTAGGTCTTTATGTATGGAGTGAAGTATGGATCAAATAATTTTTAATCTGGATATTCGATAGACCCAATACTATTTTTTGAGAATTATTTTATTTCCCTATTGAATTACATTGGTACATTGGTTTTTCTGTCAAATTCATTTGGCCATATATGTGTAGGGGAATTTCTGGACTTTTTATTGTGTTTCATTGGGCTATTTGTCTAATTTTATACAATTATCACAATATCTTGGTTGTTATACTATATAGTAAGTCTTAAGGTAATATAGTATGTAAATCCTTCAACTTTGTTCTTTTCCAAGATTGTTTTGACTATTCTAAGTACTTTGCATTTCAATATATATATTTTAGTAACAATTTGTCAGTTTCTGTGAAAAATCTTGCTGGGATTTTGATTGGGATTGCACTGAATCTATAGAGCAATTTTGGGAGAACTGATATAATTATGATATTGAGTCTTTCTACTCATATACATATTATCTTTGTATATTAATAATTATTATGTATATTATTATGTATATTAATCTGGGTCTTTGTTAAAAAGTGTGAAGGGTCTGATATTTTATTATACCTTCAAGGTAAATAGTTATCTTGCCAGAGTTTCATAGATGCTGGCAGAAGACTCCTGGGTCAGAATCAAAGGACTTTATTATTGTTGACACAGTGGGCAGCATAAGCTTTATATTTGTATCAGTCCTTTTACACCCCAGTCTCATGGGCTCAGGTGGATGTTTGGTATGCAGGTTTATGTCATGATTGAGGTATACTAAGTTTAAAAAATTTCCAATTTTATGAGGGTGCTGCTAGCAAATCTGCCCAACCTTTGTTACAGAGGAGACATTAGCTTTGTTATCCTGGAGTGCAAATAGGACTTTCCTTTGCCCAACAGGCAGACACTGTTTCTATCTTCCAAGTGTTTTCTATATAAATATCTTTGAAAAGATAGTTTAGAATAAAAGTTGTCCCAAGTCATGCAGAAACAGAGGCTCCATGGATAATTGTCTCTCAACAATACCTACTCCTCTCTATATACTCTTGACTTCTGGTGAATTTTCCCAAGAGTATGCTACTTTCTTGGTCACTCTGATAATTCTGACAGGACCAAATCCATTCAATTTACCTAATGTGGCATTTCATTAAGATGAATATCAGCAGGACTCCAAGCAGCATGAGGTTAATCTATAACATTGATCTCTGCCATGCTTTCCCAGGGTACTAGACCCAACCAGCTGAACAAATTCCATAAACCATCAGTGTCTGCTTTAGAAAGCCAGGCAGCTTTCCTCTTAAATTTCAATATTGACTATTCCCCTTCACCTGAGGCAATAATACAGGTACAATAGGATTTATTAGCTATTGCACAAACTTCACATGGACTACAAAGAAGGAATCTAGGGCAATTCTGTCATGGAAAACAATCCTGGTCTCAACTTGCTAAATAAAATAGAGAACTCATTTATGTAACTGTAAGTTCAGCAATAGTACTGGCTTCACAAACTCAGTTGATGATGTTTGTTAATCCTGGGTCTCTGTTTTCGGTAAATTCTGCCATGTGATAATAGAATGGCCACTATTGGTCCAGTTTTGCATCCTACTGAGTTGGCAATCTTATTGGAAAGCTAGTTTCTTCTTCCCCAAAATTCTATCCCAAATTTTCAGATTGAATCTCAGTGGACTGAGTTGGCACATGTGCCTCCCTGTCTTTCAAGCAATTCTGTGGTCAGGATGATGAGATGTATGTATGTCCAGGTATAAGTCATATGACCAACCCTAGACCCTTGGCATAAGCCCCATACAAAATATCTAATAGAGCTATTACTGCTGCTCTTGCCACCTTCCTCAGTGTGGATCTTGAACAGTCCTCACTTGTGTTTATCATGGGCTCCTAGACAAAGTCATGGTCATAAGTCAGTGTCCTAACTACAAGAGAGGCTGGGAAAGTGGGAGTCTGACTTTTAACTTAGAGAGTGGAAAGGGTCTTTGCCTATTATGGCTCTTAAACTAGAGCATTTTGAAGTCTTAGAGAAGGTGTTAAGATCTGGATGATAAAAAGAATGACAAATACACTGAAGGAGGACATAATCATTTGAGGGTGACTTGTGGTGTTATACTTGGAACTGTAAATATGCTAGCGGGTTTATTTCAATGGATACTGTTTGAATCCAAGTGGAGAACAATTGGGAATTCCAATTAGTAAGTAAAATTTGTTTTTGTTAGTTGCAATAATTTTTTCATAGATATTTAAATTTCTGCTTCCCATCTCATATTTATATATTTAATTTCTTCTTTTTATGTACAACTTTGGCTATTAATAAGCCAAGAGGCAGCTTTGTGTCTGTTTGTGTTTAACGTAACAGTGTGAGATTTTGAAGAGTCTGTAAACTGCTCCATGATGTTATGATTCATCCTATGTGATGTCTCAGTTTCTGGTAAAGCATTTCTTAAACATATTCTATGGTGTTAAATAGGAAAGAGTGCTGAGGTCAAATGTCTTTGCTTTAAACTAAAACAGACAAGCTCTTATAGTGCAGGGCTTTTTAGAGTCTTTAATGTATATTGTAAATCTTCAAAAAGGGACTGTGATACAGCATACCCTAAATATACCCCACAGTAGAGTGCCATGTTAGTTATGTCCAGCTAAATCTAGAGGACCTAGGACCATTGCTACACTCCAGTGTGTTTGGCTGTGGAACATTTTCTTCAAAAGCATCACTTAGGCCCACTGATTTTGGGAACACATTTTGGAAAACTAGACTGAGTTCACAAATGGAATCACATTAAATTAAAAGCTTGTCCCTTTGGATTCTTGGTGTGTTTTGTTCAAGGCCAGAGAGTTTGTTTTGTTTTAGAGTATGGGTTTAACAATTAGGTCAATCGATGATTTTGGGTAAACCATTCCCTCAACCTAAATGCAACCTCAAACTGATAAGAGAGAAATAGTAAATGCAAGAGAGAAATAGAGAGCTCTTTTTCACTATAGGAACAGATGATACAAGGGGAGAGAGATAAATCAGGGAATGTGTAATTTCTCCTAAATCAGAGAAAATAGTTCTAATGACTTGGAGGAGTTAAAGTGTTTTGTACATATATTTGTGTCTATTGCATATGGAATAGAAAAGATTTATATAAAAATGATACTCTCAAAAATCCTGTGTAGTCATCTCCATCATTGTCTTATCCTATTATCAACTGGTAGATCATTTATTATTGACCTAGTGATCTCATTTCTGGGAATATATCTTAAAACCCCCAAAACCCCAATCAGAAAGGATGTATGCATACCTATGTTCATAGCAGAGTTATTTGCAATAGCTAAGATTTGGAAACAGCCCAAGTGTCCATTAGTAGATGAATGAATAAAAAAGCTGTGGGACATTTACACTATGCAATACTATGCAGCTATAAAAAAGAAGGATCTCTTACCCTTTGGGAAAGCGTGGATGGACCTGGAAAATATTATGCTAAGTGAAATAAGCCAAACTGAGAAAGACAAATATCACATGATCTCACTTATTTGTGAAAGTAATGAACAAAATGAATTGACCAACAAAGTAAGACCTGAAGCAGGGAGGCATGGAACAGACTGACATACCTCAATGTGGGGTTGGGGGGACAAGAAGAGATAAACCAAAGAACTTATATACTTACTAGAGGCCCGGTGCACGAAATTCGTGCACCGATGGAGGGGGTGTCCCTCAGACCAGCCTGCACCCTCTCCAATCTGGGACCCCTTGGGGGATGTTTGACTGTCAGTTTAGGCCCAGGATCGGGCCTAAACTGGCAGTCAGATATCCCTCTCATAATCCGGGACTGCTGGCTCCCAACTGCTTGCCTGCCTGCCTGCCTGATTGCCCCTAACCGCTTCTGCCTGCCAGCCTGATCACCCCCTAACTGCTCCCCTTCCAGCCCGATCACCCCCAACTGCCCTCCCCTGCCAGCCTGGTCGCCCCTAACTGCCCTCCCCTGCCGGCCTGATCTCGCTCCCAATTGCCATCCTCTGCTGGCCAATTTGGTTCTGATTGGTCTGTTTCTATGCCAGTTAGCATCAAAAGCTCTGCCTCCTAGGCAGCCATTGGCTCCTCACAGTTCACCCAGATTTGGTTCTGATTGGTCGGTTTCTATGCCAGTCAGCGTCAAAAGCTCTGCCTCCTAGGCAGCCATTGGCTCGTCACACTTCACCGAGATTTGGTTCTGATTGGTCAGTTTCTATGCCAGTCAGTGTCAAAAGCTCTGCCTCCTAGGCAACCATTGGCTCCTTGCACTTCACCCAGATTTGGTTCTGACTGATTGGTTTCTATGCCAGTCAGCATCTCTGGGCCTGTCAATGGGGCCTGATCAGAAAGGCAGGGCTGATCAGCAGCCCTGGTGGAGGCCTGGAGAAAAATGCTGGCCAGGCCAGGAGAGAAATAGAGAGGCAAGTGCTGATCAACAGCTGCCACAGAGGCTACAGATCAGATCCTGCTTCTCTCTTCAGGCCTCTCTCTGGGCCTGATTCGCAGCCCCCTCAGCAGTCAGTGCTGTGTCACCGTGCCTGCTGCCATAGCAGTCAGTGCTGGGTCGCCCCGGAAACCCAGTGCTGACTGCAGGACTGACTTCCGGTTGGTCGAGCCTCCAGTCGTGATGAACCCAGGGTTTTTATATATTAGGACTAGGGGCCCAGTGCACGAAATTCATGCACTGGGTGGGGGGGGGGGGAGTGTCCCTCAGCCCAGCCTGCCCCCTCTCACATACTGGGAGCCTTCAGGCGTTGACCCCCATCACCCTCCAATCGCAGGATCGGCCCCTTGCCCAGGCCTGATGCCTCTGCCAGAGGCGTCAGGCCTGGGCAGGAGACCCCCAGACCCCTCCGATCACCAGCTCTGCCCTTGCCCAGGCCTGATGCCTCAGCCAGAGGCGTCGACCCCCATCACCCTCCGATCGCCTGATAGGCCCCTTGCCCAGGCCTGATGCCTCCGCCAGAGGTGTCAGGCTTGGACAGGGGACCCCATCTCCCCCTGATCACTGGCTCTGACCCCCGCCCAGGCCTGATGCCTCTGGCCCAGGAATCATGCCTGGGCAGGGGACCCCCATCTCCCTCTGATCGCTTGCTTCACCCCCCGCCCGGGCAGTGGGGACCCGCAGCGGCCGCGGCGCCTCGATCGTGGGCTCCGCTTTATGGCCCAGGCAAGGGACCCCAGGTCCCGGACTGCCCAGCTTTGGCCTGTGCCCCAGGTTCCCATCGGTGGGGTCTCGCCCTAACTTTCCCCCTAATACTGGTCAAGGGCAGCAAAAGCGGGCAGGGAAAGGGGGCCCCCAAGGGCCCCCTTTTCCCCCCCCCCCC